>NC_133033.1:15022500-15322500 GCF_048771995.1 Taeniopygia guttata
AACAAAAAATAGAAACACATCCATAAACCTGCTACCTAAAAGACCAACTTGGATTCAGAACACAGTCTGCACTTTTAGGAACACCAAATTAAAATGTAGAGGGCTAAATATATAGAAAGGTTTTCTCTGATGTGAAGAGGAAAAAATAGTGCAAGAGACTATATTTCAAAACACTCTTCAGGACTATTTTCTAATTACTTCATGCTGAAAAGCCTAAATCACTGAAACAAAGGTTTTGGAAAATTCTACAAGTAAGGAGAGTGTAAGAAGAGAGAGACAGTACCATATATGTATTTCTTATATTTATGTTTTCAAGAGAAATACAGGGCTACATTGGAACATTTGAATTAACCTATTCCCATGTGCTTTGGATAGTAAGGGCACATGGCATTTGTCACATCCCTACTGGACTAGCACATGTAATAAAAACAGATAACCAGGACAAGAAAATTAGTATTGGGACCAAGCCCATACTTTATTAGAAGCTCTTTGTTTTTCTTTCTTTTACTCTCTTTCTACAAATACAAACAAGCCCTGTGAAAGTATCACAGTAAGGGAGCACTAAATTAAAAGAGCCAACCACAATAGCATTAGCATTAGAGGTTACAACAAATGAAATCATTGCTGGGAAAAAATCCTAAATGCATGCATCTCCACAAAGAACTTCGAAACAATGACTTTAGTCCACAGGGAAATGCTGTGGTATATAATACAGTATCATTACAATAAAAAAGGAGCCATGAGGCACATCACTAAGAGAGAAAACAAATCAAAACAAAACAGTGAAGAAAAGCAAGCAGCTTATTGTGTCTCTGCCAAGAATGAAGTAAACAGTACATCTGTTTCAAAATTCAGACCTCTACATCTGACCAAAACTGTCCATTAGAAAACAGAGTCAGGAAAGATTAGTGACATTTTGAGTGTCTTGTTTCTTTATGTTTTTTTCTTGCACACAGAAAAGCAATTCTGAGTGCACATATTTATAATAAATCAAATTGTTAAAAGAAAATAATTTTAGAAATTCCCTTTTACATTAAAACACTCGTATCATAAACATGGAACATACTGTGTACAGGCAGTCTGTCTGACTTATAGCAGCTCAGTTCAGCCTGTGCAAGATAACCAGGAGTAATGGTTTTTGATAATCAGGCCACAGTATTAATATAACATGAACCATAAATGCTTTTGTATTGCATCTCTGGTTAAGCTACCAAATCTCATTGGAATATTAAGGAGGATAAAGCTATCTTCCAATTTCTCTTCTAAATTATAAAACATGCGTCAGAGTATTTCTCCAGATGCCTGTTTCTCCAGAACAGACACTACAAAAGCAAGTACGTCTACAGGTGATTAACGGCTGCATCTCTTAAACAAACCTCTGATCTATAGTATCCAGTTCAAATTCAAATGCTGCTTGCTGGGTCAGAGTTTTGGTTCCATAGAACTTAGCTGTGATATTTCAAATGCCAGTAATCCTGGAAGGGATCAATCTGCTTGGGAAAATGGAATTCAATTGTTCTGGGAGGAGAAAACTTAATTTCAACAGGTTTTATCAGTCCTCTGCTTTTACAGCATTAATCTGAAGGCACTCATTTTGACTGATGCCAGTTGTGGAGAAACCCTACATAACACCCATTTTCATCAATATTATCAGAAGGTTATACATAAAATGGTAGAATCGATGCTGAGATTTGGGGAATATTTTACAACACATCAGAATAAGGTGACTCAGAAATATACCTTATGTAAAACATACAGCTGTTTAGAAACACAGCCCATACATGTCATTACAACTAAATTTCATATTAGTATGGGGCAATGGCAACTACAAACCCACAAGCTTTTCACAGAAGCAGCATCACTGTAATATAATGCTTACAACAACTCTGCTTTCATAAAATAAATAAATTAATTTTTTAAATATAGAATAAAAGCACAAAAATATTTTGATTTTACAAAACAAAATTCTGGGTGAAATATTTGAATTGTTTGTAAGGCAATTCCACATCAATGGCTGGTAGAATACAAATCAAATAACATAGCTGACTTTCTTGTTAGTTTGTATTTACTTATGGTAGATGAAACAGAAAACCAAAGCCCATTCCTAACTAGTTTTGATCATCAAAAAATCCATGGCAATTTTAACAAGAATACGGGTGTTAAATTAATCACAGTGAACTGGCCAAATTCCAGTTCTGGTAATTACATCCTGCATACCTAAAATTCCCCCTGCAGTTTCAACTGGAGAAGCTACTCTTTGCTTTTCTTCTAAAAAAACATTGCAGATAGTGGTGCTACTAACATAACTTTTGGTCCAAAAAGTTTCATTTTGGTACCAGGTAAACGGGCTGAAAAGCTTTGGGTCTCCTCAGACTAAAGATACCATAAAAATGTGACTGTTCTGGTATGTTACTGCATCCAACTATTTTCCCCCCTCATCATACACACATCTATCCTCTCCCCTGATTGCAGTGGAGGCATCTATTTATCTGTTACTTCTCTAGTTAAGAAAACCTTGCCTGTGCCTTCCACAACCCTAACCTGCAAAATCAAGCATCCCACTCATCTGACATGGAATCAGGTGAAAGAATGCAAAGAACATCCTCAGGGGCTCTCCAGACAAAGAACAAGAAAACTCACTTGGTGTATTGAGTATGGGTCTTATGAAGAGTACAGGCACTTGCTGCCTCTGCTCTTTCAGAAACAAATTAAAGGAGTAGGATTCCTTCTCTACTCTTAGACACCAGAAAAATGGCAGGCATGGTAGCAGTGCTAATTCTTTATTTCCCACCAATAGTTATTACAATATAATAATTCAAAGTCCAGCATCTATCTAACCAATTTAGCAGAAAGATTTGGCTAGAAACCAACTGTGGAAGTCATCATTAATTTTTAAAATAGCTAAACTACTAGGTCTTATGTACTGCCAACATTGTACCTTCACGCCGTCACTCGAAAAAGACTCTTACTTGCTTTTGCAGAAGCATCCAGGATAGTATTTGTAAATAGATGTAAATGCAGAAAGTCCAAAGAGAGTAAGAGACCAAGAACACACTGCCACATAGAAAGAGAATGTGCCTGTTAAGGTAAGACGAATACAGGGGAGAGGGAGACACACAGATGCTGGGCCGCTCCAGGCAGGTAAGAGTAGGCATCTGTCAGTCTGCCACTGTGGCAGCCTCCTCTGACACGGCCCTGCTGGCTCCTCTCCAGGTAAGCTGCTTTCTGAGCTGAGGACAAATGCATATTGTACAGAAAGCTGGCTAGAGTTTTCCAAGTTTCTATTAAGGCACATTTTGTAAGTGATAACGTCTCTTAGTGTAACAAGCAGAATATTATGAATTGATTTCAGCATGAGCTATTCAAGATAAGATGGAATAGGAACAGTAGCTGAAGTAGAAGTGTTTAAATGAGTCACAGGGTCTGTTCCTTGCTTCTGACCTCTGTAGATAAGCAATAAAATTACACATGGCTGCAACAGTATTCTGTGTCAAGAGTATTAAGTGGACAGCTTCTAATTACCTTTACCTCATAAAGCTAGAGAGTTTGATCTATTGCTTAAAAGCTTTTCCTTTTAATTTATTTTAATCAACAATTCTATTTTTAGCAGTTGTTTCTAAAATGTTTTTCCAGTAAATGGGTGGGTAGATAGGGTGGTTGAGGGACTGGTTAGCTATGTGGCTCATCTCCCAAGGTGCACAACCCCAAAGTCCCCAGCTCAGTAAGAATCTGCGATGTAAAATGAGATTGTGCTGATTTTCACACCAACAGGAAATTAAATAGGAAAGCCACTCCCCTTTCCCTGCCCCTTCCCATAAGAGAGGGACAAAAAGGAGAGACTATGGGTTGAGATATCAATTTACTAAAACCACAAAGCAATGGAATAAGACATGCTCAATATAGTTATATTAACAATAATTATAAATAATGAATATGGCAATATTAATAGTAAAAGTATACAAAAGAGATGTGTTTTACCCGCAAAATGATAAAACACCATTCACCACTGTAAACAAAACCAAGACGGCGGCTGTTCTGTGCAGTCGCTCCTGCATGGTTTCCCCAGACAAAGGCAATCTATTCCTGCCCTCCGCCCTCACACATTTGGGAGCAAAGGCAATATGGTGGTGGGGCTCACTCACGTGGTGAATACTTCCCAGCCCCCTGCCCCAAACAGTGAAGAACACAGACACCCCGCCAGCCGCCTCCTGGCTGGCGCTGTTGCTTCAGCACTAGGAGCAATTGAGTTTTCGCCCCTATCCCTGTCAGCACCAGTGGTCCACAGGTGCTCTCTGGAGAGAACAGGAGTGGGGACTGGTGGGATGGCAGAGGGACTGAGCCTGCAGGAGTTACTGCCAATGCTTTGCCAGAGTAAGACAAAATGGCCCTTTCTGAACAAAACCACGCCTCCCAGCAATGACAGTGCTGGTATAGAGAACAACAACCTGGTCAAACCCACACAGCACTCAACTCCCCCCTCCCCATAACCAGGACTAAAGCACTGGAGTCTGGGAACCCTACAGCAGTGGGCATATTTTATAGAAATAATTTTTTCTTCCAGTTGCAACAATGTCTGATAACATTCAGTGGGATTCAGTGCAAGGAGGACATTAATGCCCCCATGCTTTTCTAGACATGGCTGTCAGCCCTGACAACATTTTCCTATGTCCCTGATCATGGTGTAGGGCACTAGGCTGGGAAGCCCTTGACAAGGCAGTTATTGGGTATGAAGAACCAAGAACTATGGAAAGGGAAAGAATGGCAGTTCATGATTCTAGTACAAATATACTGTTTGGTTGTACCTTCTCCCACATGAAAGAAATGATTCAGGCAAAGGGCAGTTCTGATCACATTTCACAATCCCTCAGACTGAGAAAAACAATGGTGAAAGGGAAGTGAAAAGACATACAACAACTTCTGAAACTTGCCACAGGATGCTAGAAGTACAAGTCATCCACAAAGATCCAAGACTGTTTTCACTAAACAAAACTTTTATTCAAGGCTGCAGTGTTATTCTTAGGATCAAATTTAATAATCCAGTGGTACTGAACCTCCTTGTGCTATTGTGGTATTGATTAATCCTTTGATGCTCATTTGGCTAATATGCATGTGGGCTATTCACGTACTAATTTTCATAAAATTTGGACCAGAACAGTACCAAGCTATTCTCTCACTACAGCACAAGCAATTTAATAAAAATATCCCCATATGTCATAAGTCAGATATTAAAAAAGGAAAAAAACAACACAAAAATCATGGACTTTATGACTCTCATGAGACTACAGAAAAGATCCATCCTTAGCTATAATAGGAAAAATGACCTTGGCACAGGGCACTTCCTGAAAAACGAAGGACTGGCTGGGGTTAATGGCCTACAGCTTTGCCTGAGGCCATCAAGTCTCCCAGTCAGTCATTAATCCCCCGGAAGTACCCCAGTGCCTTGATCATTTCTACTTAATTAAAGTCAGTGATCCCCAGGATGCCTCCATTTCACCAGGAGACTCTTTCTAGTTACTTCAAGGAATGTGCCTCTCAACTCCCTCCCTTCGTTTCTTTCTCTCTCAAGATATTTGACATGACATGTTTCAATTTCCTTTTTAATGGCCAGTGTTTAATATGGCTTACAAATAATTATTTTTTATTTCATCTTTGACATGAACCCTTAGTCCAAAATTGAAAAATTAATTTTTTTTTTAAGGGAAAAAAATACATTGGTGGTTCCCTTGTGAGGGGCACTGAACCCAAAGTAAATAACTGCCAAGGTTTAAAGAGCTTCCATCTTAAAAAACAAACAAAACCAAAAGCAATACATCTAAATGAGGAGAAAAAAAGCTCAGAATTATGTCGTGGGGATGAGCAGAAATCACACAGGATGATTTAATGGAAAGTCAAAAATGAGAATCTGCTCTTACAGCCTTTTTTCCCCATCCAAGTCTCTAAGTCTGGAAGCACTTATGAGAATTAATTTAATGATTATCAGAGGCCCCACAGACTTCAGTGGAACTACGCATATGCAAAGAGGTAAGTACTTGTGTTTTCAGAACAAAAGCCTACACTTACTCAAAATGAAACAAACAAGCCAGAAGGGCCACCAGTGTAGCTCTTCACAGAATCAGTTTCATCACATTGACACTTTGTTAACAGCCTGTTTCAGTTTACAAAATATAGACCCAGACTTTGTCATTTTAAATGGTTATCTGAAAACAGGCTACATATTAAAATAACACTCTTATGTACATCTGAATTTGAGGTACAGAGTTAGGTCAGCATCAAATACAAGAGCCTGAGATGCATTCACTATCCCAAACACTTGATAACTCAAGTCCCAATCTTTCAAATCTTTGGTATCCCAAGTGGTAGGAGGCTGCAGTGCATCTTTAAATTAGTATTCACACTTAAACCTGTACTTACTGTACAGGGTCCATGTACCTGATGATTTAGAGTATTTAAAGTCTAAATTAGAACTTTGCAGCCTACTTCTGACTCTATAACAGACTGCATCAACACTATAGGTAATAATTCCCTTTGCAGGCCTAAGTTCAAACTAGGATTTTAACTTAGTAAAGAAAGACAATGGCTATTCCAGACAACAGCAGAGGAGGCATTACAGTAGCATTACAGTAGCCTTTGATTGCAGTAGGCAGCTGCAAACGTTATAGGTAGCTATTCTGGCAAAATAGCAAATATTATAAGTACGTGTATGCATGTATGGCCCAGCACACACAACAGGCAAATAAATACCTATATCTAGGCGCACACACTGTACACTTGGTGTGGGGGGAGGGGGTGGTGAGTGTGCGCATGCATAGAGAGAGGCAGAGAAGGCACATATAATTTTGTAATTTCTTAATGCTATCACAGAACAAGAATATAACTAGACTGATTCATTATCCTAGCATTTTGCAGAACAACTTGACAAGCTTGTTGAATCTCTACAGTCAGAATGTTCCATAAAAATAAGAAAATAAAACTGTCATATGATAGTCATGTGTATTGAGTCAGTATTACCAATACTTTATTTCCTGCTAGTCAAAAGCAATGACTTGGTGAGTTAGACTGTAAATCCAAATGCATTTACACATTGCATCATAACTGACTGCTCCAGTCACTGACAGCATAACTGAACTTGACTGCTATCAGTCTGATCACAAATGTAAATTTTCTTCTCATTAGTATAATAGCAGTGACTGATGCTTTTAGGATATTTCTGTAACAATTTAACACCACTCTCAAGGCATTTATGGCTACTGTAAGAACAATTATTATTAATTAATCCAACTGAAATAGCCTGCAAGAGTCCCTGTTCCTGGAAAGACTTGTGTGAAAGAATTTCCCAGTCACAACAAAAGAAAGCTCGCATGTGCATTGAATATACAAGTTATTTAAGTATATTCAGATCATCACCTCAGTGGTTCTTCAGCAACATTATGGAAGTTATAGTTATCATGGGTTCCTTTTAAAGCTGCCCTTTCTGGATATAAATAAGCCCTGACAAATTCTGCCCAACCTTTTTATTATTTCAAGTTTGACATCACTAACACAGGAGGTGAACCCTTTCCAAGGAATGATAACTGTGCTATAATGAAGATGTCATGATCTTGACAAACATAAAAGAGTTATTTTAAAATTTCAACAACTGCAGGTCTGAATCCAAACTTTTTCAGAGGGCTGACTTTCTCATCTGCTATTTTGGTTTACAAACAACAAGCAAAATGAGCCTACACTGAATAGACATCCTCTGTCTTGAATTTACCAGGATGGATGAATGAGCTTTATGCCTCTCAATTAGCACTAGTTAGATAGAAGTACATCCTCACACAATGCAGAATATTTGCAACCCTAAGATGATATCTATCCCTGAATAAGCACATCCCATTTATGAGTTCTAACTGTTCATATTTCGTTTGCTACTCACCTTTCAACAATGATCCTTTTCTTACAACGGAATGAGCTAGGGAAGAATGACACCAAGTTAAATGTAAACCATTTTTGATGCCTCCCATACTACAGAATTGCTTAAATTTTACTATTTGCTGAACTACACTCACATCAAGCACAACATAGCATGAAAACATCTCCATTTCCCATCGCATACTCTTCCATTAGACAACAGGACATTTCAAAAGTTTGATATGGTGCCTGCAGGAGCTCAGTTGTGACAATAGAGAGGATACATTTTTTAGATTAAAAAGCTTTATTTGGATTAATTTGGTATTAAAAATAGATGCATGTATTAAAAAAAAAAAAAGTCGTTTCATTAATCATTTTTCTGATCAAAGAAATAATTTGCTAAGTGGACAAACTTCTTTCCTGTCAGTGAGAACAAATTTTGAACAGTTTAATGATGCTCTGGAAGAATTCCTTCTCTTAAACTACAGCTAAAAGACCTGTAAAAAATGTTATTTCAGCACTGAAGCAGTTTAAGTGACTGACTGAAACCACAATGTATAAGAAGTATAACTTGAGTTTGGCAGATCAGAGCCAAATAAAAAGTGATGATAAGTAACATATCTTAAAATGTACTCTTAGTGTCTTGTCATTAACATAATTATGTCAGTACAGTCAATCAGCACTTTGCCTTGACTTTAAAGTAAGATTCTGAATACATGTTTCTGGAGTTGGAGGGAGTATGGCAGAGAAGAATCATTGAATTTAAAGCCACAGTTATTCATGGCTTTTTAGGAAAACAAGGTTATCCATTTATTATCTGCTTTGTGCTGGAATAACACTAAAATAATTTTTATGAGTTCAATACCATCTGTAATAGCCCTCTGGCTATACAAAACAAAGGGACTCAAGATGAAGCATTCCTTTCACGAATGAGAAACTGATTTACTACCTGAAGTGATAATTAATGCCATTCAGTTTGGTTTGGAGTAGGGATGAATAGGATAAAATGACAATGCTTTCCTATTGAAAAGGTTTCTTTGCTATGTGCTGGGAGGACTGACAAACATATGCCATCAGCCGTGGCAAGTGATGGCATCTGCCAGAATTTGCTCTCCAAAGCAAACAATTATGAAATGGATCACCTTTGTGGCTTTAGTGACAAAGTTGGCATAGAAGCCTGGATAGGCAGAAGCACATTCACTATACCAAAGCAGGAATATAGCCCCTAAGTTATTGTAGTCCACATCAGCAAGAATTTATTAAATAATGCTCTCCAGGTAAAGTTTTCCGGCATAAAGAATTCCTCAAAAGATCTGCCTGCTTCAAGACATCAGTTTACTTTTAGATAAATTATTAAAACCATGTTGAGACCCTGGCCATAAACTCCAGATGTTGGGATGTTTAGAAGGTAAGCTGCCTAAAATCCTTAGGTTGTGCCTTACAAGGGCAGCCATTCTGAAAAATCAGTACTGATTCCAAAGGAGCAGCTAGGACAATATCCAACAAAGCAAGTCCTCATGGGATATAAACTAAGCAAGAGTCTTGATTTTGCTAATGAATCAGATTTGCCATATAAGATGCTAATATTCTTGGTACTTCCATCCTTGGAGTTGCTCTGTAAGGGCCTCTGAACTAACTGCAGTATGCTGAACAATAAGCATCATTCTGCCCCTCTGGCCACTCTGACCAAATCTCTGTAAGCTATTCTGACCCACTCCTGGCTTTCCTGACAGCTTTACATGTAATCCTTTCCTGATCCCCTCTCAGCTCTCCTGACACCATGACTTCTCCATCTCTCATGCAGCTCTTGTATTTGCTCTAATAGTTCTTTCTCTGCTTCACTTTTACTACTTTCTCCATATCCTTAGGATCCAAGTACCTCTTCCAGTGCTTCTTATTTCTTGCTCCTCTGACCTTGTGTCAGCCAGGACAAAATTGGTCTGATCCTGTCTGATCACACATTTTTCTCTGAACAATATTGTATATACTTACAATTCTCTCTTTTCCCTCTCCTTGGTATTTTGATCCTTTCTACCTCCATTTGTGCTATTTTGATCCACTCTCAGCTTCCCCTGAGCCTCTATATTCCTCTCTGAGCCATTTTTTGCCACACTGGATCCCTTCTCCACTCTTCCTATGTGGCTCCAATTACCCTTCAACATTTCCTTCTCTCTCAAAGTCCTCTGAATCTCAGCTCTGTAACATGCAGTATATTCAATATGTGTACTGTGAAATCAGTGGGAATTTAATAGCAAAGAAATACACTGCCACTACTGCTGAAGAACATGACTGAAAAATAAAAAAAAACAATATTTACTACCTGTTCTCAACATTTATTTCTCAAACTTAAATATCTTATCTTAAATATCAATATCAATAATCAAAATATCAAATAACAATATCAAAAACCAATAATTAATATCAATATAAATAAATATTTTTATCTTGAATATCAAGATATCTTAAATATCTTGAATTGTATTTTACCTGCATTATTAAGGTATGGGCTCCTCATTCTAGTTTTAAATTGATATTTCTAAATCCCGCATCCTGTAAAGCTCTATTTTGCACAAGTTACCACCAGGGGATGAGAATATCATCATCCCCTGACCACTTTGCTCAAACAGGTACATGGCATGTGCAATGAGGACTAATGCAAGTTCCATCAGCTGCTCCGACTGAAGAGTGGGTGGCCTGTGAGCAGCACCCCTGCAGTGCCCTGCTCTGGTGGCACTCAGCCTGCGTGTGCTGCTCAAGATGGCAGGGCAGGAGCTCAGCCCAGCACCACTCATTCAGTCACTAGAAGTGGAATTATTTCTTCATTTGCTGGCAGAGCATGACCTGGGGCTCCCCACTGACCACAATCACAGCATTGCAGGCCTTGCACAGAGCCACGTGCTCACAAACCACAAACACAGGTAAGTCCTCACAGTGCAGTGGAGATGTGCTAATGAAGGCCTTTCCCTGAGCGCTCATACACAGGTATTTCATGTTAATGAAGGGGAAGTTTCCAAACAGCTGATGGTTCAAGTACATGTTGAGTTAACATTTCCCTCCATTTAAGACTATACTGCATCAGCAAAATTTCAGTAAGGAACATTAATTATCAAATGTGCCAGTTTTGTGACTATTAAGTACCTCGTTAGATTCAGTTTTTGAAAATGCATTCACGAGCACTTTTTTACAGGACAGAACGGCACATTTGGCATTGTTTAACCCTTCAACATGACCCAAAAGGTTTTGTTTCAAATTTATTAAGATTTGTTTGGATAATTTCCATTTTTATTTTGAGAGTTTTCTTAGTATACAAAATTTTAAAGGCCTTTTAGCTGTTCTTGAAAAACAGGCAAACTAAAGCCATAAAAAAATGGCATTCTTTTATTCAGTTGCAATAAAATTTATTCCTAGAGCAGCTACATGTTTTTCATTCATACCTACAGCATTAAAAGCTGGTTAAAGATAAAAACGTTGTCTACATATTGTATATAAACATATATTCATAAACACTCATTGCTGACAACAACACCAGTCTTTGTGTTTATATTAGCACATACAGAGTCAAATTTTTCAGCTACAATATATTTCCTTTAATCTGTCAGAAAGAAAACCTCATACTTCAACAAAGGAAAGAAAAAGAAAAATAAATTAAACCCATATTTAAAATATATCATCTAGCCTAACCTTTACTCCATTAGAGAAAATATGCCTGCAAAAAAAGATTAAATACAAATTTGCTTTGCTTTTAAACCTACTTAAGAAGTACCTATCCTATCTGTTCATATAAATTCCAATGGAAAACACGATGACATGCAATTACTAATCTCAATGTACACAGCTATGCCTCGGGGACTTAGTGGCTCATATTTTACTGTTCTGTAATCAAATACAGAACTAATGAGTAAAAATATGCTTGCCCCAATAAATTCCCAGCACCTGGACAAGTGTCTGACAATGAAATGGAGGATGCACACACAAAATTCATTCTGCAAAGCTATTAAAGTGTTATACTTGCCAACAAGTGTTCATTAAACAAGAATGAAGGATCTTTACGCCAGTTTCCTACCAAAGGCTTTTTAATATTTTAATGGAGAGTAAAGACTATTTATCTGAACTCTGATCAGTTAATGTTCAAATCTGTTATGAAAAAACAAGGAGTCTTTTATAATACCTTTCATAAAAATCCACTTTGCAATGCTTCAAATAAAGACTAAGAACTGTAAAAGATTATGGTGCATATAAACAAAATCAGTACCATTTTGAAATTATATGGTTATCCGTGAAGCTCCTTGGCATATTAGAATCATGTTGTATTTTTATTTAAAGAATGGTTAGCAACAACCATGATACAAATGAAAAATAGGATTAGAGATGGCATCACTTGTGCAGAAGCATCATCAGACTGCAGAGAAAGAACCCCAAATTTAATGGGACAGATGAAAGAAGTGGGAGACTAATAGATTATGTAAAGCTAGGCCATATACCTATAGGGGAAACAAAAGCACTAAAAGAAACATGCCAGGAAGACTGGCTGACAATCTCTTTATCAAAAGAAATTGAAGTTTGAATCTAAACCAAATCCACATTTAATATAGCCTACAAAAATATAATGACAGATCAAAAGTGTCTCTTAGAAACAAAAATACGGATCAGTGTAAGACTTCACCAACACTTTATTTGCAAGAAGACTGATGACTTTGGATTTGGGTTTAGCCCTTCAGAGTAACTTAGACCTGATTTATCTCCCAGGTTAATGAGTGAGTAAAAATCACCATTCATTTTTCCATTGCAGGTTTTTACCCAAGGGCAGAAGAAACAGAGGTCAGGTTCTCTTTTACAAAATCCAGTCAGATAGGAAATGCGAGGATCTCATTTATTGGTCCTTTTTTTCTTGGGCCACCTCAAATTCCCAGCACTTGTGGAAGTATATTAACTAATAAGATATGTAAGGATATCTTGGACATGGTTTTGCTCTAGCTTCCAGCAGCCAGCATGAGAGAGAAAATAGTGTAAAATGAAAAATAACAATGTGGAATCATAGACTGTTCTTTTGACTATTAATTTCTGATCCCTACTCCCAGGGTAGGGAGTATTTAATTTAGAGACCCTGGCTAAAAGCAGGAGGAACAAGAAGAACAGGAATAGGAGTCTGCTCCCAAGACCTGCTTCCCACACATTTTCCTTGAGATGGTATCTTCTAAACCCATATGTTTCCAAACTTGATTTATATTCATTGTTTTAAGAATCTGATGAATTTGGTGGTATTTAACAGCAAATGCTTTGAGTTGCTCTCAAATATCTGTGGCACTTTGGAGGAGAGCTTCATCCTTGATTCCTATCTCTTCTCCTCATTAAGCCTGATGTAGGTTCTGAAATTGATGGAAAAATTACATGAGAACCACCAGAGCTTGGATATGTTTGTTGCATAGCTTCTAATTGTCCTCTTCAGCCCACTTCCAATGTATTATCACATATGTGGCTATTTCACATTTGACAAAAAAAGAGAAAGCTTTCTTTGTGCTAAAAGAAAGTACGGGGTAGCAGTGTGGAACACAAATATAAAGAGGTGAACGTTCTAAAAGCTGTGAAGGCAGCAATGTGCAAATACACATTTAAATTGCAAACCCAAACAATTATGTGGCAAGTACCCAACCATGTGCACAGGTTTTGGTTATACAGGCAAATGTGCATACTTTTAAAGCATAATAATTCTTTTATTGCTTTAATTTAAGCCTCTGCTTCTGAATGTTTCTGAATTCTTTTTGGGGAAAGCCAAGATTTCCTAGTCTAAGCAGGTGTATGGTAGAGTCTACAAAGAGCAATGCGTATATTCATAAAGTAAAGCACTGTATTATGGAAAGAAGTATTTTTAAGGCGCAAGAAAGTTAGAGTTTAATAAGGTGTGAAGTTGTCAGGGAAAGATTTGTGAGGTTGGGAGTTCATTTTAATGCTTACTAATTGGAGTAGAATTGGCAGTTATAGCTCTGAGGAGTGAAGTACTTCTGCCAATGGAATACATTAACTGGCACATAAACAATAGAAGTACCCACTATCCTCTGATGTGCAGAAGGAAGAGGTGGCTAAACCAACAACACGAGCCTGGGCAATGCCAGTCTGTGATCTTCCCAGCATGAAAACCAATGAATACACCCAGTGCTATCTCACAAAGCTCAGACTTACTCTTGATCACATATCCAGACAAGCCTCCTAACTTATTATTGAAAGACAAAATATTTACAGCATGCAACCCAGCTCCAATTAAACTTTACTATTGATTGTACTAGGAAAAGGACCAGGACCCTCAGCTCAAACACTGAATACCTAGTTCATTAATTGCTACCCTTAACAGTAGGTTAGCAATTAATATGATATTTGATATTTAAATGATATTTAAATTATAATTACCTACATAAAAGTAAAACAACTACAAAACAAATCTAAGACAGTATTTTCCAACACTTTTTCTAGTTCAAGTGTTCCATTATGGAGAAGATCAAGTATTAATAAGAACAATTTCAAGCAGATTCTTAAATCAATTATCACCTGCTATGATTACTACATTAATGAACATGTGGTTAGATTCATTCCCATGTCATCCCTGGAATACTCATGTAACACTGTAAGAGCTCCATCAGTGACCAGCACTCACATAAATGCCCTAGTGCATACGGCAACACTTTTGTAGAATGAGGCTCTGTAAGTCTTATGTTATTGCATTCATCAGCTCCAAGTAGAACCTTTTAATTAAACTAACTTGGTAAAGTACCATGCGCGTGATGGAGCTTTAGAAGTAATACATAATGATGATCAAATGATGTGTGAAGGAAACTTTATCATGCTAAACTCACATTTAAACAGGTGAGACACAGCCCACTAAATTCTCTGCATGAGTTTACTACACTGAATTTACTATAACGGACAGCAGTTATTCCTCAGCTGCTCTTCTAGTCAGAATTCTCATCCTGATTTTGCTGCTGAATTCTCAGGATTTCAGTCTCCCACCATGCTCTTGGCTGGGTTGAGCAGTTGTTTGGGTTAGTGTATGTAATAGCCACCACAAAGTTTAAGAAAATCAGTGAAACGTAATGACACATCCATTGCATGAGTGGTGCTGCTAGATATGATTGGCACATTTCCAATATTTCATTTACGTAGACTTTAATCAGTATGTACAATATCTCCTTTCCTAAAGCAAATCCATTTTGTAATCTTTCACATGTAACTATATGTGCCTTTTGTCATTCTCTCCAGTGAACTGATTCCTTACATATCTTTTCTAAATGGACCAAATAAGGACATTTTGGTATTATCATACCTCCTTCACATATTTCAGAATTTAATTGTGAAAAATAAGGCTTTCTAATGGTCAGATAATAGTTCTGACGCTCTAAAATATAGTCCGGTTTTATCCATTCCATGAACCTTTCAGTCCTTCAGTGAGGCAGGAATAACTCTCCTTTTTACAAATGGTCAAATCTGCTATACAAATCTGTGACCACAGGTAAGACACTGAGCAATTTATTCATAGTAATATGGGATCCCAGCTGCATGGTCCTAAACTATAAAATATATGGCAAAAGAGGACTGAAAGGTCATATTAATTTTATCAATATTTGTATCAATATTTTACTCTGACTCACAACAGTTAAACAGTCTAAGTTGCATCTAAAAGATACACCTTTTAAAAATTATTTTATTTATTTTATAAAGAGGAAGGACTATTTTTCTAGTCTACAACCAGGTTGCTTTACACATGAAAATGTCAGAATGCTTCTTGACCCAGGATATTCAATGAACAAATACAAGATGACACATTTTGCCAGAAAGAAGGGATGTACCATAATAAAGTTAAAAAGTAAACAGTTATCATCAACTGCCTTTTTGATATTCAGAGGGAAGGAGAATCAGAGTCTTTTTTACACACAACTGTGTCAAGGAAAAATTAACAGTAATTTTTTACCTCCCCAGTTTCCAGGAAGTCCAATAGACTGCTTTTGTACTAAAACCTGGAACAAAGATGGGGTTTGTACATTGCATTACAATATCTTACCTTATAAGGAAGCATTTGACAGCCTTACATTAAACTCCTGAAAACTAATGAAGAGTCCTCCTTAATACACATTTCTTTTTTCCAGTTCAGGCTTGAAGTGACAACATTACAGAAATACCCTGAAGGTTTTTATTTAAATAGCATCCTATAAAACAATGCCCTCTTGTCAGTCAACACTAATTCAGCAGAAGTCAAGCTATAAATCTGTCCAAAGGCCAGCAAAGTGCTTAACTTGGCACATCCCTAATAAAATTAGGAATGTGAGTTTATTACATGAACCTTAAGTAGGTTTGGCCAAGATATTAAGATTTTTGCTTATGGCAACCATGGCTAATGTGGATTGGTATTTTCATTATAACGCACCCCACAGCATTTCTCAGTAACGTCTCAGGTTTCCAAATTGGACAATAATTTTCTACACTATCTGACACAACGCTAGGTGTTACAGATGAAACTCTGTCACTTAACTAAGTACAGTTCAATTTAAAGATGGCAAAGACTTTTCAATAATGCTAATTCTACTGAAAAAATGAAGCCAAATTAATTAATACTTCTATTAATGTAATGTGATTTCACTTTTTTCAAGAAGCACTTAGAGGCTTTTAACCCAAGCTCAGATGCATTGTTTCAGCTCAAGGCAATTGAGAAGTGATTTCTACTGTAATAAGCTGAAATGCACGTTAAGAAAAACAGTAAGAAGGTAGATTTTGCAGTCTATATTTTAGTTGTTTTTAGCCAAATATACTTTTCAATTATATTAACACAGAATGTCTCTTCAGAACAGTATTCTATGAAGCTTCATATTCTAACTCCCCTCTTACCATCTTTCACACTAAATTTTTGTTTCACAGAAACATCTTTCCTTTGAGGGAAGAAACACGCCCTGAGGTTTTCACCTGGCTAAAGAAGAATATATAATCCCTAGCTTCTGGTGTGGGCCCAAGCCACACACAGCACTGCAAGCACTGCAACAGGAAAAGATGCTTCTTAAGATGCTACAATACCAAACACATGAATGTGCAGAGTTGCTGAAGTTCACTTCATGAAAAATACAATACATTCTGGAAAGGAAATGTGATTGATTTCCCTTGAGTAGACTGTTTATCAGACAAACACATTTTGCAAACTTTGACATAAATTGTTAGTTTTCTTATCACACTGACAATATAAAACCAGTACCTTTGTAGAAACTTCCTGAAAACTCTTTAATGACCTCTAAACAGTGTTATCTTATCATAATCTGACTTTCTGCTTCAATAAATCATTTTAAAATAGGCAAAAAGAAAAATTGATACCAAAAATATGAATTTGTTTTCCATAGCTTTAGCATTTAAGATGTGAGGAGTTTTCTCATAGAATAGTTACAATGCTGATAAAGCACTCACATCTTTGTATTTGCAGTAGTTTTGCAAGAAAAGAAAGAACAACTCTCACCAAAGATCCTCAGGAGAAAAGAAATGAAGATTTGCAGTTTCCTGGTCCTTGTATGTAAGGGTCTGACAGCACTGTTCACTTTGAAAGGCAATTGCATATGCAAATCCTTGCTTGATGTCCATAACAGAAAGATGCAATATGGTAACATTTTGTGTGTGCAGTCTGCTTGTGAACACATCTAGTGATCCGCATGCAGAGGCAGCCAGAGCCAGCACATGCAGAGCTATCCAGAGCACATTGTCAACACTTGGGCTATCACACAATACACAATATTTCAAAACTTTCAAAATAAATTTTTGCTTCAAGCAAATAGTCTCTTTTTGTGCCTGCATTTGTAGCTGTAATTTTAGCTGTCCAAAAAATCTATACAAGGAATGCATTGAGGCAAATTAACGAGTAAATAGAAAACATGCAATGAACACTTCACACCCAAAATAAAATAAAACACTCTTAGAATCAACCTTGCATAGCCAGGGATAGGAAAAATACCATATAATCTAAGGGACTAACAAATTGTGCATGTGCTTCTCAGAATATGAAAAAAATCAGTCCTTTCAAAGAACCTGTGTAAAACACAGAATATTTTCTTGGAATTATTCTGAGTGCAAATTCTAAACAATAAGTATTTTAAAAGATGTTGCAGAGCTGTTGGACAATTTGAGAAGACATAAAACATGTTAGTTACTTGTGTGAATAATTTAGAGCCCTCAGCATGATACTATCATCACAAAAAGTCTATGTCTAACTGCATATTAGCAGCAAAACACTAAGTGCCTGTAAACCAACACAGCTCTACAATTTTTTCCTGTTTTCTTCTGCTGTCTGTGAAGAGTCTGCTGGTAACACTGAAATCCCAGGATGGCAGTCTTCACCTGTAGCACAAACATACTTGAAAGCACCATAGCAGCTTTTGAACTTGTATCTGCATGCCTTTCGGTATTCTGTTTCCCTGCAAGGTGAAGGTGCACCAAGGCTGAAAATTGGTGTGATAAGAAAGGTGCATCCTGACCTCTGTGGAATGATCTGAACAAACTCCCATGCCTGGATACCTCAGAGCAGTGGGGACCTCAGTTCAGACCAGAGCTCTACAAAATAAGTCACATTTTCTTTTCAGGGCTACAGTGTAAGTATCTCCCTTCTTCTGTGAAAGATTTTTGCACAGCATTGCATTGGATACTAAAGACCTCTCTAGATCCTTCTGATCCCTCTCGATATCTCATTAAATTGACAGACCAAAGCCTATTACCATACTTTTGTCAATTGCACAGTGGTTGTGTGATCTAGAGAAGAACTCATCTGACATCACCAACTAAACTAATATTCCCTACTGACCTTTATCCAATTTACAAATCCCATTCTCTCCAGAGATGACAGGCCAGAGCATTACTCTATGCTCCCCTCCAAAGCCAGTATCTCACGTGCAAAAATAAAGGAGGTAGAGAAACACTACAAATCTTGCCTTAGAGCTGAAAAACTCTCTCACTGAGCAAGAGAGTTTATTTCAATTTAATATAAATAATCATATGCAGGTCTGCAGCTTTTACGTCTCACAGCTCTCCTTAATTCCACATCTCCTTATTGCAGACAGGACAGGCATAAAATATTTCATCATGGTCTACAGTAAAAGTATTTTGAAAAACCCACCATTCGGCTGCACAGCAATTCCTATCCAAATTCCCATTCACATTAAAACTATAGGGTTTTGGATGTTGGGATCAGAAAACTACACTGACATGACTAATTGAGACCAAATTTAAACCTACATTGTACAAAGCTACAGGAAGAGAAACAAAATAGTGTTGCATTTTTAAGGTATGATTTTAGAGAATAGGTATTACAGATGAAACAGAGATTCAGTTAAGAGTTATTTTAAGGCTGCCTTTAAAATTATAATTGTCCCCAATCCTTTGCTTGAAAATAAGAGTTAATGTTTCCTTCCAGTATTTACTATCTAAATTACACATGTAAAACATCATGTTAAACATACATATTGAAGAAGAAAGCGCACAGTACAGTGTGTGTCATTTAATCACCTTAGTTATCAAAACTTAATGAGCTCTGAAATAGATACAATCCCAATATTGCAGGTCATAAAAAAGATTTTACTTGTGACCTACATCATTCACATAGAAGAACTAAGAAATTAGGACATCTTTCCACTTTCCATTCACTGTAAATGCCTATTCACAGAGTCTGACTCCTAAGGGCAAGGAAAAGCACCAGATTCTGCAGGTTTTCCCTATACTGTGAGACATCATTACATAGATCTGCTCTGCTGACCACAGGCTGCACCAGAACACTTCCCACATACACCACTGAGGTGAGCAACAAGTGGCAAACTTCATTATGGCTGTGGTAGGAAAAAAACATGGTATAGCTCTCCTTGTAAAACACAGTGTGACATAGAAGGTCAAGTGGGAATAACAGTCCTCCAAAAAGTAACACGTAGCTGCAATTTGAACATTTTGGCCACATGTTTAGCCTTTACAGAAAAATGCAATTTCTGAGAACCTGATCAGCTTGGTAAAATTGCTTAATTGAAATGTAACAGTGAGTGAGACCAAACCATGGGCTCATTCCAGACCCAGCTACACCAAGCAGGCACCAGCACAACTCCCCACCTAGGTCTAAGTGCTGGTGAAACATGTCAGGCAAGCAGAATGCTGTGGAAACCAAGACACCAAAGCTTTGTGCCCAGGGGTTATAAGAATTAAAGAGTAAAAAGAGTCAAGCAATATGATTTTTTTCCCAGCATATATATTTAAAGGAAAAAAAAAAATTGTGGTACTTCTCAGTTTGCTGTATTGTGCCAGATTGCTGAAGTGAAGAGTATCCACCATCTACTTCCACTGGTTTACTGTTAATTGAAGAAGCCAAAAAACTAGAGCAAAAAGCTGTGGCTGTCATGGGAGCAAACAAGGAGACCACTGTTCTGAGAGTCCTCAGTCCTCAGACAAAACCAGTTTCTGGTCACTGAAGGGATGGCCAGCATGCTAATTCCAATGTGTTTCATGTAGTCCATGTATGTACAGCAACATAAAGGGAATGCTTCAATTCTGACTAGGCTTTGATTCAATTAATTGTGGTGAGATTAAGGGAAGAGAGAAACGGAACAGAAACATGACATCTGCCTGGCAGGTTGTTTATATTCCAGCAGGAAGTACTTCACAGCACTTCACTAATTCCCAGCTACTAAATGATCAACCCTCACAGCTCTCCCATAGATATCCAGCACGGCATCTCTTCCAATGTAACCTCTTTTAGCTGGGTAATATAAATCTAAGCAGTACAGCGCTGGCACTCTACCCCACTCTCACCCATTTCTAATGATAATCTGTTCCTGTCCTGTCTGCTATAAAATTAAAAGCATCACTTTCTCCCTGAACAAACATACATTACATGCCTTCAAGAAAAGGATTTTATATCCAATGTATGTACAAATCATCACCTGATCATATTACTACAGCATATTATAGACCAGATTGGTGAAAACTCCCTTGGATAAAAGCATGAGAGCAAAGACACCTAAAAAGTAAAGAAATAATTTTGAAAGTATTTCTTTCTTAGATTCCACTAAGTAAAAATAACAATTAAAAAATAAATTCCATACACAAGCAAAAACACTGTTAAGCTACACAATTCCATTCTGAATATGCAGATATCAGACTTCAGTCCTAAGTCAGTTTGAAAAAATAATGTCATGCAGAAAATCAAGATCATCAGATGAAATGACGTTATGAAAAGTAGTTTGAGAAGGCAACTTCTTGACTGTAAGTTCTATGTATTTCCACACCACAACACAAGTGGTCAAGGCAAAAAAAAAGTACAAGACTTTAATATATTGATCACATTTTGCTTCATAAAGAAACAAATGGGAAATCAGGATATATAAAAGGATATTTTTAATTAAATCTTCAGAGATTGGTGTATTGAAAGGAACTAAATGTTTCATCACCCTATTAATTTAGTAATATGAAATTAATTTCACATTAATGTGGATAAATAAGGCTGCCTTTAATGTCAATTTCATCAAGCTAATGTCCCATTCAGAAATTAAAAAAAAAAACCCCAAACAACAGTGCGCAAGATATACGGTCTTCACTGCTGTACTCAAGGGCCTTGAGAAAGTTAGAATACATTTCTGGCAGCCTGAGAGATGAAGAAGCTGTGTCTAGGATGAAAAAGTGGTACTATAAGGGACCAGAATTTAACTCTGTTCTCATGGGCTAAAAGAGGAATTTGTGTCAGGGCACTGAGGGTTGTAGATGTTAAGTCTCATTTTCCTTCCCCATTCTCTTCCCTGTCCCCACTAAATCAAAAGACCTGATCAACATTTCCTTTTGCCTTCAGTAATTTTACGGTGCTAAAGCTGTTATAAAAAAAAATTATAACACCTTTAGCACAGTAAAATTACTGCACTTCAGAATCTCCCCATGCATATCACACAGCCTCTGTAGAACTAAGAAGAGAAGCATATTCATGATGAGCAAATGCAACAAACATGTTATCTCTTTTTCTTTCCTCTTCAGGGGATGAGAAAAGGAGACTTGCAATTCAGCAAGTCACTCTTTGTACAGACCTTTTCAAAAGGGCCCCTTGTCAATTTAGAAAGCTAAAACTGCAGCTGTATACGGGAAAGCACTTAATAATAAAAGGAGTTGAAGAATGGGGCTGAAACTCTGAACCTCCCGACCACTAAGGAGTCAATTCCCACTGCCTTGCAGGACAGGAAAAGCAGTGAAATCTTAGCAGTGGTGCTACACCTGGCTAATGGGGTAGGGAGCTGACATGGGCCCTTTGCAAAGTGGATTATAACAGGATGAATGACCCATGCTGGATAAATAATGATCAGATAATTCCTTGAAATATAATGTAAGTTACAATCTTGTTAGACCACATTCCTGGAGTCTTGTTCTTCTTTCTTCAGGATCTGGGACAAAGAAAAGGTGAAATGCAGGAGAAAGTACAAGTGCATTTCCTAAGCTGCTACAACAGCTATTTTGATTTCTAAGGTTGTTTCTCCAGCAGGAGAGAAAGCCTGACAGGCATTTATTGAAACTGAAGTTATTGTACTGGATTTATGGAAGAAATTCATTTTAGGAACATAGTTAGAGGAGAAAGAAAAACAAACTACATACAACTAGTCTACACAATCAAATGAGTTCTACTGTCTTACTACCTTTACATGGCTTAAATCTGTTCTTTCATTCTTCGTTCCACCAAAAAGGCTAGGAGTGTTTCCAACAGAGCAATAAAATAAAATACAAGCAAAGTACCAAATTAAAAATACTGCAACTTCTAGATTGCCATGATTCAGCATTTTTCTCTTCCCCGTGTTTTTTTGATCATTTGCTTGTTTTTTGGGGGTATTTTTTTATACTTCAAAATGATGCTCTGACAAGGCCAGATGATAATGATACAGGCCCAGAGAATGAGTGTAACACTGGGAGGAAATTTAATTAAACAAAGAAACAGATTATTTCCATATATTTATTTCATTAGTCTTGTTCTACTTCATTCATTACCTGTCCTTTTTCCATCTTGACTTCAAGCAATTTTAAGGATGCATCTTTACATTCTGCACCTTTCTCTTGTCCAAGGCAAGGGAAGGAATACGAGGATGAACTTGCCCTATGAGGTCACTCAGCAATTACTTTTTTGAAAACACTGCACTTTCTCGGATACTGTCAACACAAAAATGAAATCTGAATGGGTTGGGTCAGAGAAGTTTTTTAGACATCTTGGCAAATAATGACTTCTGTTGATAAAGGGACCACAGCTAATTCTATGCACTGTGACACATGACAGCTCCTCATGCCCACCTGGCCGAAGAGTTTACATGTACACTCTCAATCACACTAACGGATTTGGGAGAAAAGTAGTGTAGATGACACTTACTTTACTAATTACACAATTTAATCTAGTTGTATGCTCTATAGAGCAATAGAAAATGCCCAGCTTGTAACTAGTAAACATACTCCTAGAAAATGTCTTAATTTTAACGCTGAAATTTGCAGTTTCATCCCTTGCTTGGTAGAAGAGGCTGGTGTAACCTGCCTGAGCAGAGGAAGTGAGGCAGCGCTGTAGCTCCCAGCTATTCTGCTGGTCCCAAGACCACTATGACAGTAGTCCCAGTGGGTACAGGTGTGTATAGCAAGGCAGAAGCAGTTCCAACAAAGCTGCATATCCTGAGCCCAGTGCTCTGCACCATTTGCACAACAGAGACCCAGAGAAGCACTCATTTATTGTTTTACTGCAGTCACTTACAAGAAGAATCAGGCCTCACAGCACTTTCATAAACTCAGACTTAGCAAGTTCACTGAAACCAACAAATCAAACTAAGAAAACTTCACTCTGTGGTATGAAGTATTTTGAAGAAAGTGTTAAAAGAAATAGACTTTCTTTCCTCCTTTTTTTCCTTTCTTTCCCACCAGACATCACCGCTTTTCTGAGAATCCATGTCATCATTCAGCTGCTTCTTCTGACAAAGCCAGAATCCAGAACAGAATCTTCATGAAAGAGAAACTAATAAATTAGAGCTCTTTGTGAGGAATTTGCCGTTAGTTCTGTTTCTCCCTGCCTATTAAGATTCTTTATTTGCTTCACCCTGAGATTTCTGCTGACAAGTCTATTCATTTACTACTAGCCTAGATAAAATGCTAATAAACAAAATGTCAAAAAATGTATTCATATGACTTTCCCCTTTACGCTGGGCTTGTTTTTAAAGGGACCATAGAATACATTAACATCTGGTGAAATTAGGATGCTTGTTCCCCCTAAAGACTAAATTCTATTTCAGGCTTAAAAACAGCTTATGAAAGAGTTAGATGAAGTATCCTTATTTCCCTGTTCTGTTGGGCATGCACAGACAACTCTGCCAGCCCACTAAATTCAGTCACTGTCCCATCTCCCATCAAAACCAAACAAGAATACTCATATGGATATATATTATACAATGCTACACTTTCTACAGACTTTCTGTGGTGTCCCACAGAAATTCTATAGAAGGATTATAACATTTCATTAAGCTCCACAGAAAGGCTGTCATTACTTCTACAGAATTGACAGAAGAAATCTCCAGAGCTTTATTTTGATCCCATATCAGTTTGTGTTTTGTTAATGCCTCACTCCCTCCAATTAGACTGGTGTAGAGCAATTATGTCCAAGTGTGTGCTCTTTGGCTGGGTAGTCCCAAGGGAGTCCTCCCTTTAGCAGACTTGTGCCAGTGAAGTTCAAGTGTACAAATGGGCGGTGTCTCAAAGTCACCACTCCTAAACAAAGACACATCAGAAAGTGCCACCATGAATTAAAGAGTCCAGGAGTGAAATCTACAAGCGGCTGACCACTGAGAATGGAGACAAGCTATCATTAGCTAGGTATAAAACACCCAGGTAGAGTGCCAAATGGAAAGCACTCCAGAGAAGACTCTTGTGTGTTTTCTCATTCATCTTGACCATTCAGAACTTCTAGGAGACTGTAATTTTCTTTGTGTAAAACTACTTGTTCAGCCTCTGTAAATAAACATGCAGTTGAGATGCAAGAGAGAAAGCTGTGTTTAGTCACAGGTAAATATTCCTTCTCTCCTCACCTTTTAACCTGGAACAACAACAGCATGGGGTTGGCATGACACATCTCTCCAGCCAAAACTATCCCTTATCCTAATGAGATTTGCTAAACATTTTCAGAATGAGATGGATGGGAAACACAGCTACACCTGCTTTTATATGGGAGTAGAATTCTGCAGTGAGAATGACTGATATTTTAGTTTTAGAGTGTGTTTTGTGAACCATTCAGGTGAGAGAAAGAAAAAAAAATAAAAAAAGCCCAGAACATTTCCATCTTGCTTGGACTCTAAATGAGACACCTACAATAGGAAACAAAAAGGTACCCTCAGGACACTCTCATGCATTTATTATAAAACAAAGATTAAAACAATTATATGAAAATTAAGGATGATATGGAATAATATGGACAATTTGTCTTCCTCTCAGTCAAACAGTAACACGGCCTAGTTCAACAAATAGCTTCACAGCTTGAGACACACTGCATGCAAAATGATAAAATGGCTCAGGCTGTGAGTACAGCCTGAATGGCTCAGCTCTGGTAGGTGTGTCTCAGAGGGATCTATGGAAGAGGTCAGATTTCACTATTAACCTTTGGCAGAAAAAAACTAGCAAGCTTTTTTCACAAGTCTTCACAACGACACAGATGAAAATACAGACACTGCCCTTATTCACCAGCTCAGAAACCTAAAGAACCAGCATGGTGAAACTAACAGAGCTTTTCTCTCCCATCACTTCCCACTCTTCTTCTCCTCATTTCTACCCAAAAAGGGCAGCTCCTAAATGATTCTGCTCCTTAGAGAGCTTCAAAATCTGTTGTGATTTTCCTCTAGCTACCAGTGCCACACCTTTGCAAGTCATTTTACCCCTAAAGGAAAGTATGTTAAATTAAGAAACTCTTCTTTCTAAGAGAGAAATCCTTTTACAGCAGTAGGATTGGAAACTTTCTGGTCCTGAAGTACAGCTCTCTATTATGTTGGCATCAAGAGACAGACTATTATTATCATAATCCGAACACTTCTCACTACATAAAAGTTAAACTTGGAAACAATTTCAAAAATACAAGTCCTGGTTTCAGTTCAGATAGGGTTCAGTTTCTCCTTAGTTGCTGGTACAGGGTAGTGATTTGAATTTAGTAAGAAAATAATGTTGACAACACAATCATGTTTTAGTTATTGCTAAATAGTGTTTACCCTAAATCAAGCATTTTACACTTTCCCATGCTCTGCTAGCAAGCAGGTGCGCAAAAAACTTGATGAAAACACAGCCTGGATAGGTGACCTGAACTGTCAGGAAGGATAGTCCACACCATAGAATGTCATGTCCAGTATAAAAAGTGGGAGCAGTTGGCCAGAAGTTGCTGAACACTGCTGGGGAACAGGCTGGACATCAGTTAGCAAGTGGTGAGCAGTTTTATTGTGCATCCATTTGTCCATCCATCCATCTCTCCTTTCTTATCTCTACCCCAAGGATTACATGTTTTTGGTCCCAACAAGGTGGGAGGAGTGAGCAGTGAGTGGCTGCATGATACTGAGTTGCCAGATGTCATCAAACCATACAACATGTGATTCTTGGTGGGACAGGCACTCTCCAAGTAGATGAGGCTACTGGGAAGAAGAAAGCAATAATATGGAAATGACAAATTTAGGGCAGCCTTGATGTTCCAAACAGACAACAACAGGGGTTGAGGTAGAGAGGAGCATGATCAGTAGCTAGAGAAAAAATCACCAAAACTCATATTACCCTCAAATTTGATAAATATTCACCTAACCAATTACTATCACTAGGTTTTCTTTTAGGAATGGTTTTCCACAACTGGAGATAAAAACATTTATTTAATTTTCATACTTTCAGGAATGTAACTAGAATAAGCTTTCTGTTCTTAGACACAAGAGCTTAGAGAATCTGTGAATCATTGAGTTACAGCACCCTTTAAGGTACATTAAAACACAAGGTTTTCATTACTGCCAAATACTACTTATCTCAAAGAAACTTATTGCTTAATTACAATTTTAAAATGTTGAAACAATAATTTTTAATGATTATAAATGAAATTTTAAAGTTTATCCAAACAATAGAGCAATTTGCCTTCAGAGAAGCAGAATAATATTTTTTTTGTTCAACAATACTATCATAAACAGTCATCTTGGATACACTTGGAGTATGGTGATACTACCCAAATAAGACAGTAGCACAGTTTGTCCCTTAGTGAGTTTAAATGTGACCTATCCTATTAAAGAATCACAAAGTGCTTTTCCACCCATTTTTACAAATGTTTTGAATATAAGAATTCATCAGGATTTAGGGGATTAAGAAATCACTGTCCACAAAAAAAAGATCTGCAGAAATTTTCATTAGTTCTTTTATGAGTTGGCAGCAAATACTCTAGCTGTGAACTTTTATGAAGCTATAAATATAAAGGACCTTCTGATACTGGTGTGATGATAATTCTAAATTTCCTTTTTGCAGCTGCAGTTGATCCCTTGTATTTGGTAAAAAAAAAAAAAAATCTTGTAATTTAACAGAGAAAGTTGGCTCAACTACTGTATTGCCTTTGAGCACTCTGAGTGGAAGTTCATGAATTAAACCCACATGGCAACACAACCTCCATCACTACCTTTCCTTTAAGGTGGCTATAAAATGTCAGTAGAAAGCCAAGTTGTTTATTTTACTTAGCATTTGATTTTGTAAGTAAATGAGTTTCTAGTGGGGCAGATCTTTGTAACCAGCTCCATTACATCACTAAATTTTTATTAAGCTATGCAATAAATACTAATCAATCATTAAATGTTTAAATTCAATACTAAGGGTGAAAAATAAGAAAATATAAGTAGGCAACTCTTCCATAAAATACTAGGATGTTTGATCATGGGGAGAGAAAAAACATTCTTTGCTACTGACAGCTTTTTACAAAACTTGATTTCCCAGGGGATTTATTTTTTAGGAATAAAATTTAAGAAGGGATTTTGTCTACATATTCGAGAATCTCAGTGGTGAAAAGTATTCCTGAGTTACTCTGAGAGATTTGTGCTGCTCTAGATTTGGAAGAATACTGTCACTATGTTTCACTTAACTGCCCAATAAACAAGGAAGACTCATTTTCCTCACAGTATCTTGGAAGAAGGACACAATCTGAGATAGAAAGGAACTCATTCTCTTGGCTTCTGAGTTTCTAAACCAATACTAGAGAAGAAAAGAAGAAGTCCAGAATAAAAGTCATTCAACAAGACAAACAGATATGTTGGCCTACAATTACTGCAGTAGTAGCACAATACTTACTTTTCCTTGCATGGTTTCCAAGGATTCTCAGGAGCTTGACCGGAGCAGAAGTACAGTAACCAAGCTGCCCAGATATACACCAAAACTCACTGTGACATAAGTTGCATTTGTTTGTCTCTCTCCCAAGGCAAACCAAGTATCAGCTTAACTAGTGGAAAGTTATCAATCATGCAAAAGAAGAAAGTCACAATTAGATACCCACTTTTAGTATCTATAAATCTATGAACTGAGATGACCAGACTAATGATGGCCTACGCTCTAAAACTGAAGAGCTTGGCTAGAGTCTTGCACTCAACATAAAACATATTTCAGAGCTGAAATAGTTGCTGTCAGCACCTGTCATTCATGTCCACTGATGGGAAATATAGGGAATTCTATATGTCCTTTGCCTCCATATATAGTGCATTTTCCTATGATGCAACAGAGTAATACAGTGTGTTTGCTGATATATCTAAAAAGTAAACAATTATCAGTCCTATTTTTTCCAGTATTATTCTATAATCATCTGGAAAGTTCAATCTTGCAATTTATATATAAATATGTTTTGAAAGAAGCTGTAAGTAGCTGCAGTGATGAGAACAGAGGGTCTCTGTCCCTCTTTCTTTGGCTCTATTTTACAAAGCAGACGACAAAAATGAAACATTGGAGATTCTTATTAGATATCATTTTAATAACTGAGAAATGGATTTCAGCTCATGCACACAATTTGTCACAGAATCAAAGAATCATTTAAGTTGGAAAAGGCCTCTGAGCCTTTTCAAGTCCAAACACTGAGCGGTCACCCCCTTGGCAGCTTGACCATGGCACTAAGCACCACGTCCATTCATTTCCTGAACACCTCCAGGGACGGCGATGGTACCACCTCCCTGGGCAGCCCATTCCAATGTTTCACAACCCTTTCCATTAAGAAATTCCTCCTGATGTCCAAACTGAACCTTCCCTGGCACAGCTTGAGACCATTTCCTCCTGTCCCATCACTTGCTACCTGGGAGAAGAGGCCGACCCCCACCTGGCCCCACTCTCCTTTCAGGCACTTGTAGAGACTGTTAAGCTCACCCTGAACCTCCTTTTCTCCCGGATGAGCTCCAGCAGCTGCTCCTCACAGAACCTGTGCTCCACACCCTTCCCCAGCTCCACTGTCCTTCTCTGGGCTCACTCCAGTCCCTCAATACCTTTCTTGTAGTCAGGGGCCCAGAACTGGAAACAGCACTCGAGGTGGAACCTCACCAGTGATGAGCACAGGGGACAATTACTGCCCTGGTCCTTCTGGCCATATTATTCTTGATACCAGAATGCCATTGGCCTTCTTCAAGTTTCCTTTGGAAAAAATACAGTTCTACAGTGCCTAAAAGCACATTATGACTGAACAATGGTTTATTAGGTGCTCCCAACAGATGACAGTAATTAAAAATAGGGTCACATCTAAGGAAAGTAATTCAGGTGAACAGGGGCCTCCATTTGTCTCCTTTACATGGAGCTAGCCATGTAAAGTTCAAGAAGTGCACAGATATAACTTAGAAACCTAATTAGGCCATTAGAAGTAAACTCTATTAAAAACCACCCGTAAGCTTTAACGATAAACTGCAGCTATTTCAAATTTAATACTGCACTAGCAAGTAATACTGCCATTGAATAATTCAACATTCTGTAACATAAGGCAAGATGAGAGGAATGAGAAAGCACAATTGCTATTTTTATTATGATGTGCCTTTTTGGGAGGTATAGTATAAACCTCATAGCAGTGGCACTAATTGTTTTGGCATGTTATTGGCAGTCACAATTAGACAAAATGCAAGAATTTCTAAGAGCAAAAAACAAGTATTGGCTAGATTTCTTCAGCCCAATAGACTTCATACTTTTATTTATGGCTAAATTGAAGCTGGATGTCAAATCTGGGTCCCTTAGAACAAAATCTTAATAATTAACTGGCAAAACTGAACATGATCGTTTCTGACACACCTACACTGGTAATTATTGCTTTGAGGCCATTTACTAATGAAATTAATGTATTCATTGCCCTAACAAATTAGCATAACTCATACATAATGCCCCACATTTCAAGACCTTCCTAGAAAAACAACACTTAATACCGCAGAATGAAATGGCAAGGGCATTACATGGAGACAGAATTCACTGAATTACTACATGTTAAAACCACAATGGCTGAGTGTTAGTTATAAAGTAAAATGTAAACACAATGTGGGCATTGAAACCATTAATAGTGTAGTCAAGAGTATACAATCGATTATTATCTTTGCACTTCAAATAAGCACATATTACAATAGCAGCAACCATGGAATGCAATTAACTGGCTAGTTTTAGAGATATGAAGTATGAAAAGGAGGCAGTGCTGAAGCAATTTCTTCTTCCTTCTCAAATTCATAATAAATACAGTGTGGCTACTGTGCTTTTTCACTCACATTTCCATTCAGATTAATTCAGTGCCTGGAAATGGCTACAACAGCCATAGGGTCAAGCAAAAGCAAAATGCAGAATTAAATGCTTTACCTTTGGAAATGACTAAAACATTAGGACCAACCTACTAGCATTTATAATTGGTGAGATTCTCTCCATTATTCCCTGAGTCTTCTATCTCCCCATGCAGAGCAGAGGTCAGGGAAGCAAACCACCATGTGGCTAGATGCAGTCCCAGCTTGATGGAGGGCAGGGTGGAAAGCACGTCTGCTCTGCTGGCTCACCTGGCAGGCTGAGGGCTGCACTGAGGCCCTCCAGGCCACAGACCTAACATGCACTGCCACTACAGACCACTCGCATCCTGCGACCTGCAGAGTGCTGGTATGAGGCAGATTATATAGGAGGAACCACCACTTTTGAGCAGGAATAATCTCTGTATATACTTCAAATGATAAACTTACTTTGAAGGAGAAGATGGGGGTAAAACCACAATGGGTTTGCAGAAAGTCATCTATACTCTGCATTGCTCGGAATGCAACCCTTGGCTCAACCAGCAGATGGAAGGCCTGAGACCTAAGGAAAATTTGAACTGTTCTTTCTTCCCATAACTGAGGAGCCAGCCCTAATGACAGCTACAGCAAGGTCACTTTGCTTGTGTTCTCTACAACTGTCTAAAGGTTATTGCCTTCTGAGAAGCACTGAATAGGAGCATATTCTTGGCCCATCCTTTTCTTCCCTCCAACACAGGCAGAAATGCAAAGAAACACAGAGACTCTTAGCAGATCCTCAATTGCATCAGTACCGATTGCTACAAAGGAAAGGAAAAAAAAGTCCAAGGGGAATATGGGAATATTATGGAATAATCACCTCAAACAAGAAGTTTCCCTGGAACCCCATTCATATGTGTTTGGCTCCTGTCCACAAGCATAAAGTTTTACATCTTTATTAATGTTTTTATTCTAATCAATGTAATTTAGATTTTCTCATTATTCATATGAATGCCTGATCTTTTTCAACCCTCTTAAGTTCTCCGCTCCCATGATATCTTGTGCCAATGAGTTCTATATGCTAATTAAAATTTGCATAAAATTTCATTTGACCAGTTCTCTATCTCTTGCTTATTCATTAATTCTCTTTCCTCTCCCAAAAATTCCTCTCCATTTGAGACTTCCTTTTTTAGCAACTTTCCCCACTTTGAATTAAAAATCCAAGTCTCTCCTACAACAGTCTTTGACTATATCTAGATTTCTTCTCTTTTAACTTTATATTTTTTCATTATTTCTTTTTAATATAGAAAATAACCAGAACACAAGATAGCATAAGAGATTATTCTAGTCGATCGAATTTACTTTAGACACTGCAAACATCTCAAAAGCACATTTTAGAAGGTTTAAAGAGTCAAGCAGTAGATGCCCAGTGTTGAATCACAAAGGTTATTGGGCTCTCTCTCACACAGACATGAAACCTGATTATACTGTGGCTATTACTAAGTATAGATAAATACCTTCAGGCAATTTATGTATGACTGAGAGCTCTCCATTTGTGCCTGTCTGAAGACCTGATCTTCATCCTAATCTCGTGAAGTGTCAAGAAACTGCTTGTTTGAACTTCAGCCTGTTGACACAAATTGTCATTTTTTAAATGGGTAAACGCTACCTCATTAATGTTTCCCACACCTGCACAGGCAGGGAACAATTTTTATATACACTACCCCTTTACACCTTTACACTCAACCGGTCTTTATGTATTTCTGACTGTTATATAAAGCCACAGTAACAGAAAGCAACATCAGTGAGAACAAGAATCAGATCTTCATCATTTCATTGAGCAGGCAACAAGTAGGTTAAAGCTACCTTCTATTTTTTGTGAGTTTTCATCCAATTAAAAAAAAAACAACACTCCATACCAAAAAACTTACACAAAGTTTAGATATTCCTAAAATATTTTATAACACTGCACAAGAACAACAGTTCCCAAACAAGTTATTGTATACCTTTCTATTGAGAAATAGAACCTAGTTGGACCACAGAAATCTACACTCCAGCCTCATGGCTGGTCTGTTCTATGGCATTTATAGCCCTAGATTGAAATACTCCCATATCTGACCTATTTTGTCCAGCTAACAATTATGTACTACAATATTTCATTAGTATCAACTGTTTGAGTCACATTTATGTGGTGAAGGTCCATCCTCTTTCATCCCCAGGCACTTAGTTCACTAGCTTTTCACTTTAGGTCTCTCAGTGGTGCATAGGTTTTATTTTTGGCAGCACGCCTACTTTTAGTTAATTCCTTTGTCTAACATGTTGTTACTTCTCTCAAATACACCTCTGCAACCTTTCTTCCTCCAGGTCAGCTGTAATTTCTGTCCTATCATTTGCTACTGGATACAGAGTTACCTTTGTATTGCTGATATTCCCAACAGATGTCTTTGTCTGACCCAAGTGCTCCTCACCACCTGTCGCCTTGCTTCCAGGTTTTGCTATAAATAATCCTCCCCTTGCCATTTTGACTATAAATAATCTCCTCCCCACCCTGTTGGGTTTCGGCATCAGCTGATTCCAATTTAGACAAGGTGGAGCTTCCCTTTCCTTTACAAAGTTAGCATTCCCTCTCTTCATTATATTACCCACACAGAAATGCTATCACTGCACAAAATCACAAGTATAGAAATGTATTGGTAGGTCCCTAAATCAAGTCTTTTGCCTGTTCATCTAAGTTTTCATTCTAGCACTTCTTACATCTCAAAGTTACAGTACCAATATGTACAAGAGACACTGGGCTGTGTTATAGTCAAGCCGACCTCTGCTTGCCTTGCTTCCCACAGGAGGGCCAACATGTCTACCTTGTGGACAAGTCCTACAGGGCACCCTCAGCTACCTACCTTGTACATGTGAATGTGCTTGTGGACCTGGGCAGGTCACAGGGCTGTGGTTCTCACCAGCCTCCATCTATTCTAGACCACAGAGCCTCTGTATGTGCCACAGTCAGTGTCTGGACATGAAGGCAGATGGGAGTCCTTCTTAGAAACGACCGCAATATAGCTTTCCAGAGACTCCCTGAAGTAGGATATGTTGAGGATGTCTAAACTATGTGGACAGGAATCCATCATTTTGTGAGTTCTTGTGACGGCAGGTTTCTCTCAGCACAGGTGCTTTGCAGTTTTACTCAATGAGCTGCAATTAGATCCTGACAAGCACCTGTCTGAGGTATCCAGAAACTGTTCCCCTGAAGCTCATGTATCTGGTGCTAAAGGAAACTGGTTTCTCTTCAGCACTTCTCATATAAGACCTGACATTTTAATACACATTTTGCACATTTCAGAAGCAAAGAAATGCATTAAACTCATCTCAGTAGTTTCCTTGTGAACTGTACTGAGGAACACGGTACCTTGGTGTACCTTTACTGGTTTGCCTTTTTGAAAAAGATAAGATGGAGGAATGCTTTAGTCCGACTAGGGTGGCCAGTGTAAAGTTAAGAGGGAGGCAGGCCACATACCAGCAGCCAGGATTTCAGAGGCTGTCTATTGGCAGTTCCTATAGGAAGAAGGGAAAGAGGAAAACCAAACAAGAAACATCCCATTCCACCCAGCCCTGCAAAAAAACCCCCAAAACCAAAACAAACAAAACAAACAAAAAACCCCCACAACAACAATTACAAAGAAGAAAAACTCAAACAAAAAACCCCAATCAAAACAAAATACCAAAAAAGTCTTCCCCCCCACCAAAAAAAAATAAAAACCCAAAAAAACGCATAGGAGAAGGAGAAGTTAAATCCAATTGAAAGAAGCACATGATTTTTTTAAACGGACTATCTTCCATAGTTTTGGCACATCACCTCTTTAGGGAGTCCATTTCACATTCCTCTTCTCAGTAGGTAGCTATACCAAGTAATAAATGCTGCTTCTCAAGGTTTTGGCTCAAGAATGTCCTACAGAGTATAAAGCAGAAAACAGGCAGCACCAGAATTTGACTTGAGAAAATATTCTGTGCTTATGGCATCCTCGGGAAAAGCAATGACTGCACCAGTAGTAGTAGGCCACCTGCAGCATGATAAGCAGTAAGTGAGAATTAAAGAGAAAAGAAAATGCTGACTGATTTTCTCAAAGACATTAAAGACTTGACTGGAGCCAGAAAAAAAGTGCTGGATTTGCTGGGGTGTCTTTCACACATCTTCAGTAAAAAAATTAGAGTAACAGCAGAGATTAAGAAGCGTGGAAAAGAGCTAGTGAGAGAAAGCATAGTAAAATCTTAAGAAGATACAGATGTTGGTATGGATTTAATGGCATTATGCCATTTTACATGTAGGGAAGACCTGTATGTGTGCCATGTATTATCCAACCTAGACAGAGGCATTACGTGATGGGGTTAATGCGGAGACTGCCAAATGGGGTAGTGATGTCCCTACATGCAACTGGAGGCACTAATGCAGCATAGCTGGAGTAACTGTGTGACCTTAAAGGCTGTAGGTACAAGCCTTGCCTGCAAAACCCGTGAGAACTTTTCCTGCTATGATTATAGACTTTACTAAGTTAGACTCTCACAGAGTTATATAACCCTATGTGGTAGTTAATGAAGTGCTGGATGTAAGAAAAATAACTGCAATGTTATTTTGCCCCTGGTATGCTTTGCCTTATAAGGAATAAACCTAGAGCTTATTCACTTGTGTTTTGTGATCTCTATCATGCTGCAAAAATAATACTTAGCACTTTATAGCACATCTCACTTATAAAAAGTGCTTTATAAACATTATCTAATTATTAATCTTCACAACAGTCCTGTGATACAGATATACAGGTCAATTTAATGTTCTCTTTTAATAAACTACTAGTACTTTAGCAAATTGAAAAGTGTAGAGCACATTAAATTCACTTAAGAGAAACAAAAGTTAGCAAACAAATCGCAGCTCTCCCTACAACATTCTAGGCAACAGCAAACTGTCAGTGGTCACCACCTCAGAGGTCCACAGAGAACATTCCATATAGAAATAGTTTCAGTTATCTAGTTGAGACTCATTACTTTTCTGGTGATAACATGAATAACATGAAAGCAGAGAGACTCTACCAAAACAACTTGATCAAGACCACAACATACTAAATTCTACACAAGTAAAACACAGTACTCCTTACCCTACAATGTTGAAGATCTAGGTATAACACCGAGGGTAGGAGATGGGGGATGGGAGGAAATAAGTACAGTTAAAAAGCAATCATCCCTGCTCATACTGCATCTCCCTACAGACACATGTACAGAGCCACTCTGCACCAGTATACTCCCTATCTCACTAACAGCCTGTAGCTCTCTCTGGTGATACATCTCAAACTTTAGTGTTTATGATCAAAGACAGGCCAAGAGTTTGGCATTTGGTTAAACACATCGTGCAGCCAGTCCCATACTAGCTACTGAGAAGAAAATTAACTCTACCCCAGCTAAAACCAGTACATTTACATAATTGCAAACTGAGTTTTCCACAGCATCACTGTTTTACACAATGGATGGCATGGACTTGTTTGTGGGATAAATCAATGCAGGGCAGAAGGCTGCTGTCCAAGGATGAGATGGGCTGCCCCATGCATTGCTGACATGTTATGTCAGAGTTATGTAATGAGTGAGAAAGGTAGGGGAAAAAAAAAGAAAAAAAAAGACAATTTCCTACTTCAAGGAGTAATAAAGTTTCCTCAAAGAGTTTGGAGTCTACATCTGTTTTTTTCATATTACATTCTATGAGATACAGGACAAGTTTCCTAAAGCCAAGCTTTTCACTCAAGGTCATCTATTAAGTGTATGTTCCTCATGTACTCCATGCCCAACTGGAAACCTGGGGTCTGCCTTGCTTGAAGTGCTGATTACTCATAAATGCAGCTTAAATTAAAGGGGGCTGTGCTTTCAGCTTACTACCCAATGTTAAATGTTGTGAAAAAGATAGGAGCAGGATGTCTCAAACTGGACTGCCAAATTAGTAGGTGCTTTCAACTTTGATTTACTCTACCCCAGTCTCCATCTGTCAAATGAGGACAATAATCCTTCCTTATTTCATGGGGGTGTTGTGAAAATAACTTCATTAATGGCTTTTGAAGCACTGTAGTGTTGAGTGCTATGCAGAAACCTAGGAAGAAATTAATAGATCTGTCTCTGGAGCAAGTTCTAAAAAGCATGCAATAAAAAGGGCCTGAAGGCACACACTTAATTGAAGAGAAAAAATAAAATATTGGGTTTTATTTACTTGAAAAAAATATTTGAACTGCTCAATGAGTGATTGCTGTACTTGCATTATCCAGCAGATTTCATCCTGATTTTAACTTAACTCTCAACTAATAATCTCAGTTTTTATTTGTAAATTACCATGTTTCTAAAAATTTGGATCTATTTAGCTCTCCACAAATAACATAGCATGGACTTCTACTCTTCTACTGATAAGCCTGTGATTCAATAGCATCACTAGGAATATTTAGAGGCACTCTACAGATCTTAATCATTTAAGCTCATGAAATAAGGCAACAATAGCCTCTTTCTCAACAGGAACTAGTACTTCAAGGAAAGAATATCACACTTTGGCAATAGATTTTGATGGTATACTGAAATAGCAAAAGAAAGGTGAAATTCAGGGGAGAAAAAGTGCTCAAAATTTTACACAGAACAATACATATTCATTTCCTTTCCAAAAACAACCAAACCATTTTGATCATAGTCTTTCCAAATGTTTTGCCCCAGGAGGAAGCCTGATGTGGAAGTTATCAACCCAAATATTTAAAGTTTGTGAAGAAATTAATTTTAAAAATCCTGTTTACCATAATTTATAAGTGATAATTTTCAGTTAATCTTGATGACAGCCAATATTTTCTGCCCTACCTAGAATACACATGCTCATACTGTTCTGCACAGTGTTTTGCTTGCTGTGCAAGCATCTCTCCTTGCACATCTTCAGTACTGAAGGGGTTTTACTATTTATTATTTTTGTTATACACCCTCTATCTGTTTCCAGGGAAGAATATTCTTCTAGGGAAGAGTATTATTCTTTAACTTCCCTTAAATAATATACAGATGACTAATCACTGTGGCACCCAGGAAAGACATGTCAGGTAAAGTAAACATTCTGAAAAGAATGAACCCTTGAGCTATCCCTGCCAAATACTCTTACCTGGAACTGTCATAATGATTGTGGTGCAACCAAAGAAGGAGCCTTTGATGACTGAGGAGTTATCTGAATAAAACTGCTGCGTGATTAGAAAAAAGCCTACTGCCAGTTAGTCTAAAGCAGTGCCATTTAATAGAAATGATAGAACCACAGGGCTGCTGGTCTTAACTATAATAGTGGGGCTATCAAATGCATTTCTAAAAATGTGAGAGAGAAAAAACTATTGTCTGCTTTACTTCCACTTGTTCAATTTGCTTAAAAAGTACAAATGCAGTGGCTGGGTTTTGGCTGAACATTAGGCTAGTATGGTTTATAAGGGGCTGGAGTTAAAACTGAACTGCAGCTCCCCCAGCACCAACACAGAATAAAGGGCATCCAGTGCCCTGCATCCCTTCCACATCCTGACTTTATCAAACAAGTGTGTGGAACAGTATTTTTTGTTTAAGTTTCCCAGGGGTGAAAAAAAATCCTGACTATTATTATGTTACTTGCAATATGAAAGAGGATGCAACGTTTTTAGGTTTTAGGTGTGCTGAAACAATCTGGTTTAGGTGTGCTATGGCAGAAACCACTTGTTCTTTGAAATTTTTAACCACAGTTCTTATTTGTATATCAAGCCCAGCTTCTTACATCTCCTTCCTACTCTAGTGCTGGCTACTTAATCTAAAAAGCAATCTCTCCAGATTTTAAAGTAATGTTTGCAATGTCCTCTCAATACTTTCACTTTTTCTCCCTAGCTATCTTACTTTATGTGCTTTTCCTGTATTTTGATACCAAATCCAGTTGTCTGAGTAACAATTCTAATGCCCTGAAACTTTCATGCAACAGGTAAGGATCAATAGAGAACCTTGTCTGAATTAATAGAAGTGTGAAGCCTAACAAATGAGATCTACTGGCATGCAGCCTGTGACAGCATTTAGGAGGCCAACACCCCATCTTCCCCAGAGTCCCCACAGATCTGCGGGATTCACACTGTATACACAGCCCATAGGCAAATTAGAGAGCACAGAGGCAGTTTCAGGGACAGCAAATGCCCACAGATCTCCTAACTGACAAACAGCCTTCCATCCTGAACTTCTTCTGTCAAACCTGAACTCCATCTGGTCACCAACAGATCACTGGTGGAAAACAAAAGAACTCAAAGCAAAATATGTGGGTTAGAAGAGAGCTCACTTTAACTGGCTACAAAACTAAATTTACAGCAGGTGAATTTACACAGAGCCCCCTCACAACCTGCCCACAATACCACAGTACAGTTAAATACAATACCTCAGAAAAGTAAGTAACTGATGTCCCAGTAGTAGTATTAAAATTCCTACTTTCTCAGGGCAAAATAAAAATACACAAACCAACAAACAGAAAAGGGCCACTCAAAATGGGTAAATTCTTTCTCCTCCTCCCACAATTCCTTACAACAGTTCTTCATCCACAGCTCCTTGTTATCAGGCAGTTGATATTTTCCTTTTCCTGATGTAGTCTCATATACTTTGTGGTATAGACAACAATGCTTTGTTTGGTCCTCACAGGCATCTGGAATATAGGCCTACAGAATGCAGCTGGGAGCTGCATATGCACAAATGCCTGTGCTGGAGCTGAAAGGGGCAAATGGACTTCAAAGGAGCACTAGAGTCAGATATTGGTTGGACAAGAAGGATGCTGTGAAAAATGGTAAAAGATAATGGGAGCTGTGGTTTGAGTGTGACACTTGTGAGAGGATTAACACAAATATGCCCAGCTAGCAACAGTGTCCTCCCAGGTGGTCTGTATCTAACCAATGTTAATAAAATACAATACTCCTTGGAGCACAGAGTCCAGTATGAATTTTCAGTAATTTACCCTTGCTGCGTCTCCCCCTCAAATCCATGGGTGTTCCCATTGGAGCCCAGCCAGCTGGGCAGTGGGGCGAGGCGGGCAGAGGGAAGGGTTTCTCCTTGAATCCCGGAGGGCCTGGAGAAGCTCCACATGAGTCCAAAGACGAGCTGGTCCCACAAGCGAAGAAAGAGGCGCTCTCTCTCCAGGATTAGTTCCAAGGTTTTTTAATGTCACCTCGAAGGAGTTCCGAGCGAAAGAGGCTGAGTCCCCGCCCAGACCGGCCAACTATAGGGGGCAGGGAAACCCGAACAGCCAACAGGGGAAGGACATGGGAGTGGCTCTCTGGGGGCAAGGCCTCAGAGTGACCACTGAGGAGGGGGTGGGGGAGGAGTCCCAGCCAGGGTCCAGTTACCTGGTGACCCTGGGAGAAGGGTCTGGACAAAGGGGAGTGGTCACCAGATGATGGACACATCACCTGGGGGGAAACAGGGGGATGGGCTGGGGTTTGATGGACATACAGGTACTGATGGGAAAGTTGGGATGAACCAAATACAAAGAGGGGATACACAGTGCAAACACAACTCTACATACCCTGATATGAAAATATTTCTAATCTGATAATATGCTGCTGCCAAGAATCAGTGAGAGGAAAATATCTCAGGCCATATTTGTCATCAACTCACTTTTGTTGTCTCACATAAACTCAAACTTGTGATCAGATACTTCTTCACAGAGCCACCTCTGAAGTACACAATCCAGTAATATACTTCAGAAATATAGCTTCTATTACACCGTAAAGAGAAATGCAATCTCTTTACTTCTCAGCAATTTGTCTCATTATTCTCAAACTGGAGTAACAATCCCTTAAAATAACAGAATAAATCCACCCCTTTATTTGTTCTAAAGGCAGAGGAAGAAAACATTTTTCACGCTCCTCTATGGCAGGAGATAGCTGACTGGAGATTGTAGGGGGGTACATATCCACAGAAGAGAGAAGGGAATTCACACACAAAACTGTAGCTGAGGAAACAACAGCTTGAACTCCATCTGGTATGTGAGAATGACTTGCAGACCTGGAAGCTTGTGTTTCAATGAAGAGATTCATAAAGAGCTGATAATAGAAAAAGGCCTCATTTCTAATACACTGTTATGTCTTGGAAGTGGTCTGTCAACATTAGAATGACTTACAGCTATGCTGTATTCTGCAAATCTGTATTTCTCATTTCTTTAGAGCACAACCTACATCATGCTTTCCTGATCTGCAATTTCATTTCAATAAATACTGTCAAAAAACTTCATATAATCAGTTGTGTCACTTACCTATGGTGTAAATATGCTTTGTGTCAGATTACCTCCTGTTCAAGAACTCTAGAAAAAAACCCACACAAACAAAGCAGATAGTTAGTAATTAAACTTATGTAAATCATATCTTTTCCAGCCAAGTACCCATAAAACCCTCTAGTATCATCCTCCTGGCAAGATTCAAGAATAGCAAGGACACATCTATAATGAAAAGTGAAAGGCTGAGCATCCTGAAATCTATTTCATATTTGATAATTGGCACCTTTCTTCCATTTAGAGATTTCATATTATGCAAATGCTTATATATTGTGAGTCAATGAAGTATAGAAAGATAAGCTTCAAGTATGTCATGGACAATCAGCACAAACTAGAGCTCAGGATGCCTGGGTCTCCCGGAGCCTTTGGAAGCAATCAAGGTTCATGGTGTTTAGCCATTGCCTCAAGGGAAATACACATAGTTTCAGTGAGATAATGCACACAAAGTGACATGAGTTTTTGTAGCAAAAGTATGACCTGGAAAGGCCTATCCTTCATAAACCAGCTTTCCATAGTATGGTTATCAAATCCAGATTATACACTTTACAGACCTCTAATGTGCCCACATTTCAGACCCTGAAATATAAAACCTGATTCTTACAAAGAGTGTAAGAATTCATTTATCAATCAAGTGCAAAGAAGGTTCAATAAAGGTCCAACTACGAAAGGCAGAACACTATTTCTTGAAAATTCTGAAGCCCTGGAAGACAGAGAAGGTTCAGCAAAGGGCAACTTTAGCTGGTCTCAAACACAGTCTAAGGTAGAAGATAGGGGGAGGGAGAGAGAGAAAGAGAGAGCCAATCTCTTCTAAAGAGGTGCACCAGTGACAGGATGGGAAGTAATTGACACCAAGAAGGATTACAATTAAATATTGTTAAAGCGGGAAGAAAAACATCATTAGGACAGTAAAAAACTAACATGTAGGGCAGAGATACTGTGCAATCCCTGCCACTGGAGAGGTTCAAAACTTAACGGGACCAGTGCTGAGGAACCTGATCCAAGCTGGCCTTGCTCTGACCTGAGAGACTTAATTGTTGCTGACTTGCCTGAGGGCTCATAGCCTTCACCTGACACCAGGGTGGAGAGGAGCAGGCCTCTCCCTGTGGTCAGAAGAGACTGAAATCTCCTCTACCATCAAGCAAGTGCAAATTTTAAACTGGAAAAACCTTGAACTTTTGATTTGTGTATCAAAATTAATGGTGGTTCAAAGTATGTTAATGAGTAATCAAATAATTGCTAACTTTTCTGCAGAGAAAGCCCAGACTTCCAGCAGGCAAACTGCCCCATCATAATGGCACCTTCAACCTGAAAACCACTATGAAACAAGCAAGTCATGTGCTATTTCACAGATGTATTAAACTACTTCCTGTTGTGGCTTCCTTAAAACTCAGTAAAAAGTTAGATTTGGTACAGAATAGAGACAAACACCCTCCTGTGTCTATCTGATTTCCAAACAAAATCCCACTGTGGAGAAGGAAGGAGGCAGTTTAAGTTCATAGTAAGTATGGCTCTACTGCTGAAATTCTGGAAACATCACATCATCTCAAATTCATTAAATCAACTTTCAGTTCCTAAATGTTCATGACAGATTGCCATACAGGTGGCCTGGATTACCCATTCTTTGTAAGAAAGGGAAAGCTTAGCTAATATTTCCCCAGAAAATCTAAGGGCAGCCTTTATGAAATACTTAGTGTTACTCAAGAAGGAAACGAACACAACTTTTGAAGAGGTGCAACACTGAGGGACACACTGTTCAAAAAGTGACTTGTCTGTGGTCTTACAGGCTGAAATAAGAGCCTGTTCACACTTCAACCTGTGATATCAGAGGACTAGGTCCCAGTAGGAATCCAGTCAGCATAATAACGCTGAAGAGAACATATTGTCTTATATGGGTTTTATATTTGCTTCCACAAACAGCTCCAGAGACTGTTAAACACAGAAATCAAACTGAAAGGATCAGAATAGAGTGAACTTAATAGCAGATTGAAATTTGTACAAAAGTTTTGAATTCAAGATTATGGTGAATAAAACACTAGAGTGGATTGCAGGAGAGACAACACAGAAATGAAATGAAACTAAAGGTTTATGAAGCATCTCTCTTTCTCATTGTTCATTTCTTTTGCTACCTGACCTTCATGTTGCGGAGTTTCAGAAACCAGCATTTCACATTATCCACGTTTAAAAATTACTCCTACAGACTATTCTCATTTTAAATAGGAGTTTGTGCTTTCTTGATTTGTTTTGGTTTTTGGTTTTTTGTTTTTTTTTAGCTGTGCCTTCTGTGAAGTGCCCACCAAAGTACCAGATGAACCATGCCAGTCTTGGTTTTCAGTACATCTCCTTTCTTCATTTTCCATGAGTCTTATATAAATTTTCCTGGCTGGAACTGTAGATAGCCTACATAATGGGATATATTTTTCCCATACATCTTAGAATCCTAAAATTTATAACATGAAATTCAAACCAACATAAATTAGTAATTCAATCCCTATATTCCAATTTAATGAACCAGAGGTTACATTACTTTATTGTTTTGTGCCAGTGGACCAATCATTTGGTTTACAGATGGAATGTAGTTCTTTGTTAATAAATAAATGCACAAAAATAAAGGTATCCTCAATGCAATTATGCTGATATCCCTCAGGAACCAGAATGCAATTATTTAAAATATTATTTTCTTAGATTACTCTCAGGAAAATAAGGAAATAAATATGAAATTTGTGTCCTTTTAACTTAAACTCATTTTAAGAGCATCAACAGTGATGCAGATAGTCCCCAGTGGCAACTGAGAAGCACTTAGCCAGAAAATTGTTATTGGATTACAGTTCTGGCTTCATAAAATGTGGCTAAGGATCATTTTAGACATCCATGGAATGACCCATTGTCATAACTGGTATGACAAACAAGTGACAAAGTTATTCTACTCAGCTATTTTGAGGATTTTCCTGATCACAACAGTAACTTGGGGCTGTATCAGACTGCACAGTCTTGATTCAATTATAAAAATAACTCACAATAAGAATAATTCTAGCATAAATAATTGAATCTCTCTAGAGGAAAAAAAAAATCCCCACAAACATGTGCATACACTTTCAAGTGTTTCTGATGTATAAAGAATTGTGAAGTGATAAGGTGATCAGAAGTCAATTCCAATTGAGAATTATCTTTCAAACTAACTGGTCTTCTTTATTAAAACAAACAAGATGAAAAGGGCACCAAAGGACACTGCATGATTGCTAGCAATTCGCAAACTGAAACCTATTAGATACCACTAAGGTTCATGCAATCTTTTTCATTTAATTTTACAGTCTTTTTCAAACAGATGATTTTCTGGATGAGAATCCTGCCTCCCATATTTTAATCTGCTGATAAGCCCCCACCACTAATGTGACCACATAGCAGATGCACATGTGCATACTTAAATATAGTCAAACAAGAAATAAAACTCTTCACCTTCACATTTGAGGTCACCAGTGGCCACTGGCAACACAGTAAAAATCAGAACCTTAATCAAAAACCTAACACGGGATTTAATTTCCTCATGTAAGGTCTTTGTCATTTTTCTTCCCTGCCCGTTACACAGTATGTCTTTGTTCATATAATTACATAATTAACATCCTTAGCACCTATTTCATCCCTTGTTAATTTTGCTAAATATAAAAATAGACATGCTCAAGGAAATAAACTTGGTAAGTGAAGAAGCATAAACAATTTAAAAGAAAAGAAATAAATCTATTCATATCCTGATAATTGGTATGTATAACTGAGCACTAATAGGTGCCTGTAATCCACATGATGGCCTTCTGACTAGAAGGTGCACATGCAAGAACTGCTTTTGCTGGACTGACAAGGATCACCTTGAAGTGTGGGTACAAGAAAGTCTTGGTTTTGTTTTTCTGTAAGCAGTGTTGAGGCTTGTAGCACCAAAGGGTAGGAGTGGCAGTGGATAAACCACACTGGTCTCATAACACCATTGGTTCCCAAATCTTTTTTCTAAAAATCAAAAGGATTGGGGTGGGTGGGTGGAGAGAGGGAGATAAACTTGTCAGCTAAAAGCCCTTAAGATTTTTGTATTTTATCCTACAGTCCAAATTCACATTTAGCTCCCATTCCTCTATGACAATCATCATTATTCACTTGAAGATATGAGTTCGAAGATTAGGAGCCAGCAAAGGGTTCCTCCTTCACACCTTTGCCATGAAAGAAGAGAGCAAGTAGCAGAAAGTGTTTACTAATCAAAGAATTGGTAAATTTCCCAAAGCTTTAATTGATTCATATTTGGAAAATAAATTGGCAATTTTATTTCTTCCTCCACACTGTCCAAAAAGTAATTCTGTCCAACCTTGTGAAAGAAGGAAAATTTCAGATGGGTTCCATTTAGTGGGGTGGCAGAGACCAGATCTTTGTTCATCCTAACATACAGATCTTCACTTCCAAGACCAGATTTTAAAACTGTTACTTGCAAAAAAAATTAGTTTGTTCCCTGAATGATACCACCAGGTCATGGAGGGTGGTGTTGTTAAATGAAAGCAAGAGGATCACTAACTGTTGTTTGCATCACAGATATACTTTTAAACTTACTGCTTCCATAGAGGATACTGTCTCTCTATGCAGATGCATAATATCATTTGATCCAGCAGCTTATAAACAGAACTCAAAAGTCCTTCTCATTAAGAGTTAGCATTGAACTTGTTTTGTGACATTCACTAGCTACTACAATCCTGAATTATACCAAGCTTTGTCCCCCAGTATACAATGATGACCTGCTTATCCCTAGACTTCTGTTTAACTATCCAAAAGTGCTCAAGTAAGCGGAGAGTCCAGTTTGAGCCCTGCTGATGTCTCAGCAATTTCTCCTCCCAGCACATACTATTTCAACAGCCAGTGATCACAGGAGTTAAAGTGCACACAAGCAGCTGAATAAGATGCAATTCTTATTCTTATGATGAATATCAGGGTCAGAGGTGAGGGCCAGATAACACATAGCAGATGTGGAGGGAGTAGAAGGAATTCTGTTTACTTTGGGTGACCACCTACGTTTCAAGGGAGGTGCGGGGAAGCTAAAACTGCGAGATAAAGACTGTTTAAAGGATGGCATTGTACAGTATTTTGCAGGACAAAGGTATACACTTGAGTATAAGCACAAACTATTGTCGAAATGTAAGACACAGTGTGGCTCAAATTAACCACCTATGGAATGTGACTCTTCATTAAATAAATAAGAGAAATATTTTGAAAACATACCTCATACCATATTATTACTTCAGTTGATATTAAAAAGTTCAATTTCTCTTTGTGTTGCCTGTATTTCTTTCCATTTCAGATTTTTTTCAGATATTAGAAGCAATGCAGCCTTACAAAAGGGAAATGGAGAAAGTCTCATCTCAGCCTGAGAGTAGTTCTAGGTAGCCACTGAGAAGACTGCAAAATGCAGATGACAGCACATTTACAATCTTTCATTATGGGACAAGAAAGTTAATGCTAGCTGCTTGGGCTTAGATCATCAGTCCAGTCTGTGCAGAAGGGACATGAAATTTCTCCAAACAGACAGGAGGTGATTCTCATAAAGATGATGCATGGAGTTGGAGATCTACAAAAATTCTTCAAGCTGGTTAAACTATAAGCAGCCATTTAGCTGCTCAGCTTTTCACAGCCCATGGCAAGGGATGAGGAAGCTTTCAGCTCAGTACTATCAGCTGTTAACTTCCAAGCAGCAAGGAGGCAGCTACTGTGAGAGACAGGTGAGAAGACAGATCACTTCAGTTATACCAATGAGTTTACTGTACAATCGATGACCTTTGTTTCCCCTGCTCCCTCTTCCTCTCCCAAAGAAATAATGAAAATCATTAAGCATCTTGATGTTTTCCATATGGATGTTTCTACAAGTTATAAGGTTGAAGTGGACCAGTTAGGAGAACTTAAAATCATCAGAAAACACTGGAAATTAGAAAGGGGACAGGGAAAGCAGCATTTTTATAAAAGGAAAAAAACAAAACCAAAATCCCCCCAAAAAACCAAACCAAAAAACCAAAAACAAACACCAAAAAAAACCCCAAACCCGACCCTCAAACTAAATTTTCCAGGGTCAAGTTGCATTTTCCAACATTCTACAGGCATCCATTTCCTAGACTACTGCAAGCCTTTGTGAAGGTTGTCTCAATAAAGTCTCAGGAAACATACAGATAGGTTTGGTTGAAAATCTTGCCTCAAATCATTACATATAATTTTTTAAATAGGCCTAATAGTTACATTCATATAATATGATCCAGTCAGTTCTCAAAATGGAATAAATGGGACTGTCATTGTAATTTTTAACTAGTACTTATAGAAAAACTATTAGAGACTAGTCATCAATAGAAGAACAGATCTCAGAAACCAGTTCAATCCAAGGCAGGAAAAACAAATTCAAGTAATTCCATCACACACATGTCCACCAGTTAGCCTAATAACTTTTTAAATTAGTTGTTACATTTATTTCTTTATAAGCTTTGGTCTGGGTGTTGAGAATTCAATCTGTTTTTTTACAAATGAAGTACACAGCAGGGAGTTAAGTTTGGCAAATGGCCTCTGAACTACTCTGAACTCTGAAGACACAGTAGTACAACATTTTAAAAGATATACATGGCCTCATTTAGAAGATGGATTGAAGTGGAATATGGAGAGCAATTTAAGTAAAAATCCTATAGTTTTCAGTTTTAAGCCTTCTATGCAATGTACATCTCTTTTCAGGTAACATCAAAGATAATTTTAAAAGATCCCAAGTCTTTAAAGCTGAAATGTATTTGCAGCATGAAGCAGTAATTCTTTTTCAAAACCAAAACAATCTGCAGAAAGAATTCTGATATTGCTAAAGTTTGGCTGAAACAAATGAGCAAAATGATAATTATTTCTCAGAAGGTGTAAGGGAATGTATCGCTACCCCTTCATTTTAACTTTTGGTCTACTGCCACACTTCCACTTTGGAAACCAAAGGAATGATGTGGGCACCATATAAAGGCATGAGGGTTAAAGTAAATATTCTTTATCTTTGACAGATGGCTAATTCATGGTCATTATTACTAAATTCAATTGCTCAATAATTTAGATATTATGAACATGTGTGTTGGAATATATGCCTGTGCACTTTTCTAGGAATCCCAAAATGCAATACTTCTTCCATGCTTTCACCATACATCCTTACACTGAGTGTGACAGTTTGAAACAAATGTAAGCTTTCTGAGCACTTCAACTCCCTCCTGCCACCCTTGCTACATTAGAGGGGGTTTCTAGAGAGTTACTGTGTCTCCAGACCCAGGATGGATGAATGGCCTTGGCTACAACAACTATTTTCTTAGTATGTGTAATGCAAGTCTAGTATTTTTTTTTTTTTAGGCCTAACTCTTCCAGTTCTGTGGTGCAAGTATTACCACTTAAGCAATCACAGGAAACTAATTTGCAGACAAGGTCACAGTTTGACTGGCAGTGAGTGCTAGTAGGTCTGCTTCAAGGTTGTCTGGAATGGCTTTAAAACAGACCCTATGTAACTTAACATTTATATAAATGGTGAGCTGTGCACCCACATCTACCACACAAATAAAGATTCTCAGTGAGGCCACTCTAACAAACTGCCATTCTCTCTCCATTACCATCACCTATTACAAACCCAGTCCATTTTATGTGGTGACACGCACAGACATATTTTGGCAAATGTTTCTTAAAAAAAAAAAAAAAAAAAATTTAAAAACTAATTCCTTTTACTTTCCTTGAGTTGGTACAGGAAACTGAACTTCTCCCCTTCTCTGTTCCCACTGACATTTCTAAACTGGCTAGCACAAGAAAGCACCACAAAACACCTCCGCAGTTCACTCACTGAAGTTGAAAGTCTTCCACTGACTTCAAAGGCGTTTGGATCAGGCCCAAAGTCAGCATCCAACATGTGAGCACAGACTACCAAGCCACAGCACTGGCTGGAATCTGTGCTATTTATATTGCTGAAGCAGTGCAGGAAGCTTACAGAACTTCAGGTCTCCAAAAGCGTGTGCTGTTGTTTCATTGTTTGTCTGCAGAATATTTCGTGAAGTGCCAGCAATTCCTGTGCTGATACAGGTTAATTTACAGGTTTCTTATCCGAACCACAAAATACAGGTATCACAGACTGGCTTTGACATCCTATGTGGGCAAGTTTTCTGTTCCCTCCCTGTCTAGAAATTTCATTGTATTCATGCCTCTCTGTAAAGCCCTGAGATGTCATATTTTTAGTTAGAATATGAACCTTCTAGAGCAGAAACCTTGCCTTTACTTGTTAGTAATTCACTTGGTACACTATTGGCATTACATAAAATCAAAGAATTTAAACAATAGTAAATAGGAAAAGCCTCTGTGCTATTTTTCCACCACAGCCATCAATCTTACTCAGAGTACTTTGTGACAAAAAACTCTAGGCAAACATTTGCAAACTAAATCTTACCCTTAAGTTTGCAAAACATCTCAGGCCAGAGAGGCAACTGAATCCAACCTTCAGTATACTCAGGGTAAGTGAATCCTTTAAACCAGTTCAGGTAAAATATTCACAGTGTCTCTTTCAAAGACCTGCACTAACACCTGAATCAACATCATCTCATTTGTATGCCTTTCACACCATTTTAAACTACAAGTGCTTCAAACCATAGCCACAGTGGACCTAAGAGATGCTCAGGTGCCTCAGCTCCTAAAGCTAAGGAGAGTTAAAGAACAAGATGTCTCATAGGTCTTTCTCAACATCCCATACAAGCTAGCTTTTGGCAATCAACTGCTCTGACGTATGGTGGTGTTTAACTGTCTCTCATTTTCTTGCTCTCTAATTGAGTTTGTAAACTCTGCTTATAAGAAATTTGTGGAATTGAAGTAAAAGCAAGGAAAGAGTTCCATACTCTCAACAGTCTGGTGCCATATGGGGCAGCATACAGTGCTGAAGGTAAGCAAACTGAAAGAGAAAATGTGCAAATTCCTCTTGCCGTTTGCATCCAAACAAAAAACTTCTGGTAAGCAATCAAATTATTTTAAGTTACAAAAGTGCAACAGAACATCACATCTCATCTCTTCTTCTCGAAAGATAAAGCTTTCTTTTGTCTCTAATTAAAAAGATTAATAAAGTAAAAGAACACATCAGGTTTGCATCAATCATTGCCCATGTGGTTCTTATTACTGTAATTAAAAGTTATCTCTTCAAAATTGTTGGATGAAAGTGCCATGATCTGCAATTGAAAACACATTGAAGGGAGTTATCCCCCTCACTTGACTATTTTAAGACAGTCAAATTTAAGAACAGTGTGAAGGTAATATTCAAAATAGTCCTTAAAGGAAATTTGTCAATAAAAGTATCCTATGAACCCTCTATTGAAGAATGTGAATAATGTTAAGGCCTTTGTTGAAAAAAATTAATTGAAAGAATGAAGATTTTTCTAAAAGAAGTTATTTAAAACTTAGACAATGTAATTCAAGTTTTTATCTTCAGGGCTCTTTAGGTCCTGTATATATTAGGACTGCTCATTTCCCCTAGGGTTGACTCTTTTAATGTGTTTAGATTTTTACACTGAGTGGGCCAAATTTCAAATAATCCTGAACAAACCTGATTCTTTTGCTGACATGTCACCCCATATTTCACATAAAATAATGCTCAATTTTGACATCCAGCTTGCACAATATATGGGATTTGGAAAATGGGTGATCTAAACAGAGATTTTTTTGCATATGCAGGACTGTAAACATACAAATCTGTTAAACAGAAATGTACGGCAAATAGAATGTATAATTTAATTACAGTACCTTTCATTCAAACATTAGTGTACCACAGTTTTAGCATCAAGCTAATTACATCAAAGCTAGTAGCATGCTTAAAACCAATGCTTTATAAAGCTTTCTTTGTGTAATGCAACTTAAAAGGGTTTTTGCCCCACTCTCTTTTTTATCTTCACTGAATGCAAGATTTACATTTTGGCATAGCAGACAGTGACTTCATGGAGCTCTTTTTAAAACTGTTCACAGTGTAAAACCACTCGCAACTTTTGAGAAAGGTTTACTGGATACCATTAAAAAAAATTTAATGAGCAGAAAGATATCTTCTGTAACATAAAGAAGAAGATTGTTATTTTATAAATCATAGGAAAACACCAGGGGGTGTTAAAGAAGAACTTGTTTGGATTTTATTGTGAAAAAGAAAAAAAAATTTCTGACATCTTTATTTACATTTGAACTCTGCTACCCATTTCCTTCTGCAGCTTGTGAAATCCAGTAGTCTCTTGCATCTTCTTTCCAGTTACCAACAGACACCTTGACCGATGCTCATTGGATTGATATGACAGTGCATTTACATGACAAGAAAAGAACAGTCTGTCGCTAAAGGCTATTTAAAAAACTAAGAGAGACTGCAATTTGCCCAACAATTCTCAGTTATAAAAACCAACGTTAATTTAAATTTTTGCTCAGATGGAATTCTCCAACTCTCAAGAAAAAAAATAAGAAGGAACACAAAATGAGAGAAGTTCAGACTTTTTAAGCAAGACTATGGGAGGAAAGTGGCATAATATATTGTGTGTCTCTAAAATTTCCTAGAGAAAAATAGGAATCAAAGAAAGTGTGGAGAAAAAAGAACAGTGATGCCGAATATGACAAAAAGCTTGTTTATGTTTAATACATAGGAGGAATTGTTCAAGGACAGTTAAATGTGACCCATTTAATACACCAAGGTCTCACATACCCATGGTACTCTGCTGAGTAAGTGCTGATCATGCAAATTAAGGCTGCCTGGGGATACACAGTGCTTTTCAGTTGCAGTTTGAATTTTCCAAGTTCTCAAAAAACTTTTAGAGATGTGGATACATGTTACTGGGTCACTAGGGCTACTTCCATTTCTGCAGTTGTTGCCTCATTTGGAAAATTCATTTTGTCTGACATTCTTGAATCTTCTGGCACACACATCCATTTTCAGTAATATAAAAATCTAGTTATTGCTACTAGCTGTGTAATTTAAAATGTGGATAGGCAAGTCAATATGACAAGGCGTCCCAAGACAAATATTCGAGCTTCAAGAGAAAAGAGGAATAAAAACCTAGTGGTCATTGTGACTCTAATTAACTCAAAAGTTCAGCAGAGTCTAGGAGTCATCAAAGTTAGAGTAGAGCATGCCCTCAGTATTCACTGCATTCAAACGTGATACCTTCTGGACAGCCTTACACTTATTGGCTTAGATTCTTTCCCAGATTGCAATATGCTTACAAATCCTACTAGCCATAATTTGGGTATCAGGATGCTTCATTATGTCTGAGCAAATGCAAAGAAATCCAACTACACACCACCTCTGAAACTGGCATCAAACACCCAATCAAAATTTTACAAGGTAGGTAAGGATTAGCATATGAAATGAAAGGGCTAAGAAAAATATACGAGTTAGAAACAGCAATGTCCACTTAACAAGGGTAAAATGTGCCCAGTGTCTGATAGAAAAGAACACAAAGACAGACAATCCTTTTTCATAATTTTACTATAATTATATAAATTTTATCCTTGAGGGAACTACTGCTCTAAAACAAGTTGCCCTAATCTCATTCCCCAAACATTTCTCTAAAAGATTAAACTGTTTTTCCTATTGCTATTTTTAGTAATTAAACATTCCATGGTCTGGGGCCCCAAAGAAAACATCACTCTGGGTTCTGGATGTGTTCCATGATATCTTGAAACTATCTTAAAAAATGTATGCAGTCAGTGTTGTGATCCCCACTGGATCTGCAGGGACCCATTAGGATCATCAAGGGAAGCATGTGGTTGTGACAATGCAAGCAATTTAGCATTATTCACTGGAGCTGAAGCACAACACAGTGTGAAGCTGCTATTGTTCTCCTTGGTTTCTGAAGACACCCAAGGCCGAACCTTCTCACAGACTAATACACACTGAAATCAGAACCAGAGCCTGAAGTGCTCTCAAGTGAAAAAGATTAACAGGGGGCCGAAGCTGGGAGTTTCTCCCCACCCTCGCAAAAAATGACCATGAAATATTAAAGATTGCTAGAAGAAATTTCATTACAAATCTCTTTTGAACTGTTTGTGCAACTGAAGAAATGGATTATCTTATATTATCTTTGTGTTTACAAAAATAAGAGCTGCTGTATACTAACAGAAAAGCACACTAATGCCTGCTTCTATAGCTCACTTAGTATGATCTCCTTCCCTTTGCAGAAGCAAATCTACTTATAAGGTAATTGTTGCAAAATACTTTCAAATGACTGTCTGGAAAACCACCTCAGCTCTTAATGCCAAAGCAGGGGCACAGTCAGTGAATGCAATGGAGTTCAGGCTAGACCCTGGAAGAGCTAACATGATGAGACATAACACTTCCTTCCAAAAATGTCATTTCATTAGTTACCAAGTGACAAAGGAATGTAAGTGCTTGAGGACACTTAGGGTAGACTAACTGCATGTGCATGTTATATATATACCCAGGTACTTTTGTGCAAGTAAACACAGGCATTGTCAGAAGAAGGATACTCTACTATGCAGGGCGCCAAGACAGTCCCTGCTACCAATATTCTCTTTATGTTTGTGTACTTATAAAAATGGCCCAAGATATAAATAGCTCAGAGTGACAAACTCAGAATAAAAAAAGAAGATCAAAAACACTAAGAGAAAGTACACTTAAACCCCCACTTATCAGTATTAACAGTTATGGTGTGAGAACGACAGAAATTTGACCTTGGTTAGTGTTTTTAAGCCACAGAAACAAAGTGGGTTTCCTATAGACACTATAAAAAACTGCACTGTAGAAGCATTTATAGGGTATGACTTTCCAAGTGCACAGTGAAGTTTTATAGCTATCTCAGACCTACTGGGCTAAATCTTGAGCCACTGAAATCAACACAATTCTACTTAGTCTAGCAGCACTACACCAATTTACATCATCTGAGGATCTGGCCCAAAAAGTGTAAATGGGCCTCCTGTGGCCCCAGCTTTCACAGAACAATCCGATACTATACAACATAATCTGACAAACTCAAGAAATTTGAAATTAAGACTTCTGCTCTCCCTATATTGCACCCACTTGTGTTTAAGTGCATTGCTCCAGAGGCCTGGATATTACACAGTCAATGCACCAAAACAGAGCCACAAGAAAAATACTACTGACTTCAGCATGACTCATATTTATTTCAGTGAGATCTTATTTAAGCAAAGAGTGAGTCTGCGCTAGGTTGAGTGACCTCTCTGATATTAAAATGTAATAGGCTTTTCACAGGCTGGTTTCAGATTATACCATCCTCTGTGTTATGGCCCTGGAGTAGGCGCCAAGCTTTGTTTTGTTGGGATTTCAAATGTAAACATTTAGATCTGAATACCAGCTTCCTCTTATATTGTAAATGACATCCCCGAAATTCAGAACCAGTATGCTATTCTTGGCTGACCAAAGTCAAATAGAAGGATATTCTACAATTATAGCAATTTTGAAAGAATCTAACTATCCAAGCACATTTTATCAGCTGGCACAAAACTAACATTTCTGCATTGACTTCAGTGAGCCTAAAATTCTCACCTGAGTTGAAGGATTGACCCTTACATATCTACAATCTCTGTTAAATTACTTGGTATCAGTGACATGAAGTACTAGGTTCTGGCTGAAATTTCATGAAAGATGGATTAAAGGCCGTCACTGGACAGAGACCATAGGGCAAAAACGTATTTCAGAAAAGAAAATTTCACGTCTCAAGTTCTCTTCACAATGAAAGGTGACCTTTGATATCATTCTTGCCTTGCTCTTTGTATAAACTCCTTTTCCTTTCAGTACAACTCAAACACAGATGAGCACTGTCTTAATTCTTTCCTTAGCATCTCCATTTCACTACTCCAGACTCAAGCATCATTTACCCCAGCAGTCCCCTACTGTGCATCTGTCCCTCAAATCTTAAATACCTGTCCTCCCAATCTGTTCTTAGGCCAAATCCAAATGAGTCTTGTGCATGTAAATTCTATTATCTACAAGCATAAATGACAGAATCTACTGCCTATGCATACAAATGTTAGCAATCTAGATCAACCAATGTGCCATTGTGTATTAAGGGGCAAAGGCTTTTTGTACAGAAAGAGAAGCCTATTAAGTGTACCTTTGAAACTGTGGCCCCAGAATTATGCTCAGGAAAAAGATGAACCCCTGCCTGTAAAGAGTAGGCATTTTCAACAAGTATAATTTTCATGCTTAAATCTCTGGAAAACATTCAGAGGTTGAGTTACCCTTGCTCATAGCTCTTCAGAATTCACCTAGCCTTTGGTAATACTAGAGTGTATATGCAATCTGTCCAGTTAAAGTGTTCAGACAAAGAAACAATATCCCACTAATACAGATTATCTGCAGCATTCAAATTATTTCAAGCCATAAAAACATACAAGGAAGTTTAGCAACTGGTTCACCAGGAAGACACTGTGATAGACAAGAGAGAACTTGAAAAGCCAGATGACATTTCTGGTTTGTGGTTGTTTTCATTTTTAACTAAGGCATGTTTTCTTTTAAATGCTGCAAATGGCAAAATTTTTGTCTATTCACCCACATCCAGATAAAATTAGATGACAGACCCCTCCCCCCCTCCCCCCCCCCCCCCATTTTTAAAACTTTTTTCTTCTTCTTTTTGAAATCCAGGAACATTAATTCTAGGACTGAGTACTTCTAATGCAATAAATTTTGCCTTAGGACAATTTACCAACTATCACAATCCCCTTCTGAAGAGGTCTGAAAATGGAACATCTTATTTATCCTTCATTAAGAAAGCACATGGTTGATCCTCTACTTTTTCTGTGTCTCTATATGAAGTCAGGGTTTGGGCTCTATCAACTCAGTTCTGTTGCCAAACTGTACTGAAGAACTGAATTCAGTTCAGCCTTCATCTATGTTATCCACACATTTATATACACCTTTATACAGACTCCAGTTATCACTCAGTGTATGAATCAATCTCTTGGCAATTTATGATTTATGCAGCTTGCTAGAAGAGAAGTAGGCCATGGCAGCCTTGAAAGCACTTTAGCTTAGTTGTTTTTACTCATGAAGGACATGTTGTCCTGTAATTATTCTGTCATTTCTTAAAAGGTGAAATCCCTAACAGGTTCATGCTTTCTGTGCTGCCATGTGTATATGTGAGTTGATGTCTGAGCATGTCTCAGCCAGTAGGAATCATCATTCCAAATTACTTTACAAGAAGCTACATAGAGCTGGACAGCTTAAGATGTGTTAAATATCCTTAGATTGTTGCAGGGGGAGAAGAGGCAGAGCAGGATAAGGAAGAGTCAAGGAAATCGCTAATATGTTCCAATTACTGTCTTGATTCGCAAAATACACAACTGCATCAAAATGTCACTTTCTGTTTTGATCCTGTCAGTAATGCAATGTAATGCTGTGTTTTCTTGTATCATTTAGTACGGGCAGTATTAGTAAAATGTGCAACTTTAAACAATTATGCAAATTTTCAAGTCATGTGTTCAGAGAAAGTCTGAAAGGAGATTCTGACATTAATCAAAGATTACAGGTTCTACTTGCAAGAGTTCTGTAAAAGTTAGTGGCTGAAATTTTTTCCTGCCTCAAATTAACTGTATTTTTAGTTTAGTTGGAAAAGAAGCACCAAGAATACTAACTTCCCTTTTCTACAGAAAAATCTGCCATTCAGCTTCAAGAAAGAGCACAAAGACATACTTCCCCTTCCTTAGGTATGTCAGAATATTTGGAAAACTTTAATAAATTCCTAAAATGTATGAATTCCATGAATCATGGGAGGTCTACAATAGATTTCCCCTAAGAAGTTCTGCTGTGCCTAACTAAATGCTTTTCTGATATACTGGCAATATGAAGCTAATAAAAGTGTGTAAATACAGCATACTGAACTGTTTGCAGTGGCTAAAAGGTCAAACTGGACCTCAAATGGAAATGGGGGGGTGATCCACATTCTTCTGATACTTCTGGCTAGTTGGGGTCTCTTTTAAATTGAGATTAGAGTGAAAGCAAGGCTGGGATTAGGACCCTTCAAGTTTCAGAGTAAAATTTCAGCTCTCTCTGTTTGTTGGAAACTGCGTGTGTGCTACTCAGCCCTTGCTGTTAACCAGGGAATGAAGCATAAATTGGCCAGAGAAAAATCATGTTCAGTACGACCATGAAAAGGAAATGGCGTATCTCTCATGAGAAAGAATGATCTTGAAAGACATCTATCCTGCTCGAAGGACTACTGGGGCTCAGGCAATATCCAGACTCTTAAGATCATTATCTGAACTGCTCTCTGAACCTCTGCTTCCGCACTGTCAGCTGCAATACATGAGGGCAGTTTACAACAGCGTTAGTTATTCACTTCGAATTTCCCAGCTTTAGTTAGTTTAAGTGAGACCCTTAATGTCACTTTAACATAGTGTTTTTGTGTTATATTTTAATTTTGAAAGGATTATCAAGAAAATCTACCATTTCCGTTAAGTTTCTTTGAAAAATGATTCAGCGTTTTAGAAAGGATCTCCAAATATCCTCACTGTGCCTGATAAGTTATCCACAATGAAACACATATTGCAGATGAAAATTAAGAAAACGCAGAGGCAAAATATAAAGTTCTCAGTCTTAAATTACAAATAGTGTGTTACTTGGGAATGAAACATGAGCAAACATTTTAAATCATACTGAAATTTTCTTTGTGTTGGTATTTGGCTCTGTATATCTTTATTGATAAAACGAGCAATTTATTTTTCTTTTTATGGGGCTGACAATTATGCACCACTCAAAAGAATCTGATTGCTATTAGCTGACTACAGCACTTGCAAGGAAAAAAATTCCGTTGCCTTACACAAATGTTACCAGTAAGATTCCACCTAAGAAAAGCGTTCGAGAACTGCTAATGAGCCTTCTTTAGCTACTCCTTCCTAACATACCATATTTTGTAATCTTGAGCTGCAACTAATTTTCCTGATATTACATGCAGAAGTGAAAACTAAACAGAGATAGGATGTAACAAAAACCTCACTTGTAAATATGGTTCCTCAAACATAAAAATCTGGCAAAGCTCAAAGAGCAGAGCAGGAGGTAAGACAGATTTCATACGCTGCTGTCTTTAGTGCTTTTAATGTACATCGTATAATTATGTATTTCATGTCTTCCAAACTCAGTTACTTTGTTTTAAATCTATTTGTAGAATATCTGGCTATGCGTCTCTCCTAATTTTGTGTAGTATTCTCTGGTCTAAAGCAAGCAGTTCCAAATTAAATAAACGAGCATACCTACTGCACAAAGCAATCGAGTGCATTCCGTGAAGCCCCTTTGAAAGCTATGTCAAATCTCTGCTGACTCAGGGAGGGAAGTACCTCATTCCCTTTGCATTAGTCACCCTGCTAGAGATTAATCCTAATGAGCTTTTTTTACAGGCTTGGCTGGCACACCCAGGATTTGCAAAACATACCTGTAAGTTCTCAGTATTTAGCCCAAAATGTGCTCGTTCAAATGCAGATAGATATCAGCTTTTCCAGAAACCATTAACTACAGCGTTACTGCAGGGGCTTATCGAGCCTAGAGTGAGGCCGGCGTCAGGGCGCTCCCGCAGCTTTGGTAAGCAGCCATCACACAGCTAAGTACTGTAAAATCAGCATGGGCCAACACTCACACAAACACCCGTGTAAGCGACACATCTCACAAAAGGTCACAGCATTAAAGAACAACAGTGTTCTCTTTTTCTTTATTTCATTATCCTCATTATCTCCCTCATTATCTCCCTATTTCACTGATTTTTGGCAAACAGTGGGTATCTATTTGACGAGACTAGACTGTTTGCAGACTCTTTGATGGAGTTTCAAGCTTCCTCCGAGCTGTATCCTGCCCTCATTAGGCAAACAACCATCCCTTGGCCTTTTCCTCCCACCAGCATGAGAAAAGACTAACAAAATTTCAGTTCACAGAGAAAACAGGAGTTGCACACCTTTGATCACTGTTATTTTACTCTAAATACAATGCCCCAGTAATTTTTACTGAGGGAACAATACTAAACTAGTAATCCATACCTACAATACCGTCAAAACATCAGAAAAAATCTGTCATGCAAAAAAATGTTTTCATGCAACTTGGCTCAGTTCTTTTATAAATAAAAAGTGAAATAACCACTATTAGATGCATGGGCTAAAGCAAGAAGCCTGGTCTATTCTGGACCAAAGGGCTGGAAAATAATTTTCAGATCTGAAGAATTTTAAAAGAAGACAGTAACAAGCTCTTTCCCAGTTAAATGAGGGCACTGTTAGCATGGCTACTGCAGCCAGCCTAAGTCACTGCAGCATCCCATGGAGTGAAGCTATGTCTTCAAGGTAGCAAAGGATCAAACTGCTTTCCTCAGAAGTAAAAATAGGGTCATCACAGCTCACAGTCTAATATACTCCACAAAGGACTCAGTCTGAAACCTGTCAGTTTACTGAGCACTAGTTCATAGTCCCAACACACTCCAGCTATAGTCTGGCAATGCAACATAAGAAAACAATAACTAGCTCGGTTTCTATTAACAAGAAATAAAGTAGCACAGCTGTGTTTCACCATGACAGACCACAATCACAATGATCATTCACTGTCACTCCCTAAAGTACTGGCCTGGCAGCCTATATTCAGATTTTGACATCTCTTAAGGATTCTTAAGGTACACACTATCCTAGTAGCTAAGGGCTATGTAAATGAAGCACTGCAAGTTTTGCATTGGTACACCTGACTTTTGGACATCTGGCCACGGAAATGGTACACAACAAAACTCATGTTAATGCCTCAGTTTCCCAAGCAAAGAATGAGTGCTTTAGGAAGTGCTATCAGGAGGAATCATGACAACTGCCCAGGAAGATGCATGAACACAGGTTGGATCTAAGTTTCTACCTCCCTGAATGAAAGGACCAAAAATGGTGTCTCCAGCTATCCTGGAGCTACATCACAGAACTCTCTGTACCACAAGTATTTAAATGAAAACAGCAGGCCTTTTTATTTTAAATGGAGTTTTATAGCAGTGCCCATTCTTTTTAAATATAACAAGACTGGATTTGAAATGTTCCTACAAATGCCCAAATTAGTATCTCCTGTGCATGTTTCCTAACCACCAGGTCATCAGACAGCCAGCATGGGGCAGGGAGGGGCAGGGAGGGGCAGGGATTCACGGTCTCTCCTGACTATCCATCTCATCAGCAACTCTGTGTGATTCATGAATGTTGTGAATACTGCTCAGGGCCCTGTAACCACAACCAGGGTAGAAGTCTGCGAAAAAATGAAGCCTAATATCCTTTAGGACTTTTCCAGCCTCTGGACACCAAAGACACTACCTGGAAACAGAAATGTGGTGTTGTTCTATTACTGCATATCTATGGTGATCTTTTCATGAAGAAGAGCTAAATCAATTCTGCCAGCTCCATGAAGCAGGAATTCCCTTTCTCCTGTGTCCCACAGGCAGGCTTTGACAGACACATTGCCAGTTGCCTCTGTTCACACAGGCCTCACTGTGAAAAAGCCAAACAACAACACAACTTTCCATGTTGCACCATTTAGCTTTGGCTGAATGTGTAATCGTGTGTCTGTGGTTTTCCTGTTTGGGTGCCTAATTTAATTGGCTGAGTCCACCCCTTCAAGTGTGGAATGGACTCTGAGGGTATGAGGAATTAGCATGTTTCTGCCAGAGACATTCCACCCAGATCCCATGTTTGTTTAACATGTACAAACAGCTAAAAAAAATACTTGTTGGCCTCAGTAATAAACAGAATATAAAATAGTGTGAAATTAAGCAAGACCAGCTGGGCTTCAGGAGAAATGAAAGGAACAGTTAACTTACACTACACAATGATCTGGAATGCAGACACACTGAGATGGACTGCTATTGATGTCTGGTTTTGATGCATTTTATGTGCAAAGTGCTGATTAGATCTAGCTACCAAATTATACCCTTTCGTATCCATATGTCAGTAATAAACAAAATTTAGAGGAGCAAAACAATTTCTCTGCAAGTCAAGTTTAAAATGTTGCATCATAGAAGTGTGAAGTCATCACAGCAGTGATAATGATTCCATTGTTCCAGAGGCAAAGGAAAGGGAAAAAAACAAAACAAAACAAAACAAAACAAAAGAACATTAAGAATTCTTCTGATCTAAGGTAGGATTTGTCCAGCCCTCAGAGACTCACAAGAATTTCAGGATAATATATATTCTATATATCTGTATAGAATCTGTGTAGGAGCATTTGGGTGTCCAGATATATATACTGAAACCATAAACCAAGCAACTGCTTAAGGAGAGTTTTTTGGAGAACTTTAGAAAGTCGTTGCCTATAACACAGGACAGGATGGAGGTGCTCCCTTGGAAGGGATTTTTCTTCCTCAAATGGGAAGCAGAGTCAAGGACTCTGTGATACAGAAGGCACGATTCTATCTCATTGCATTATAAGTTTTTGAACGGAGATTTCAAGCAGAAAAGTGACTTAAGCTGCAATTACTGTGAAGGATGCTCTGCTGCACTGCCCAGACCACCCTTGTTTCTTTCTCTGGCTAGTCACTGTGCTCCAAACCTTTCCCACTTACCTTCCCTTGGGATTATACATGTGGCGTTGTGGCTAACATTGTCCTTCCAGCAAACTTCCTGACAGTTGGACATTTTTGATCTTTCCAGTTTGTTACAAACAACGTATCAAATGCATTTATGTTTCCAATATCTCTTTTAAGAAAAAGAGGCAAAATGAGGAAATAAAGTCCACCCCTTGGAAAAGCTGCATGGGAAATAAGTTTGCCAGGGCTAAATCACTGACAAAATAAAATGTCTGGGGGAACAGATTTAGAAGTGTGTCAGACAAATTACTATTTATATTTTATTTCATTGGCTGCTGGACTGTTTTGATCTTTCATTTTCTTTTAAAAAGAATTAACTGGGAATAGTAGACAGGATCTAGTTCTTCCTCCCCAGAGTGAACTCACTGTTGAATTGCCAAACCAACAGAATGGCTTTTCTCTCAGTCAAAGTGTAGGTACCTGTTTCTTACCACCTAAGGGCAAGATTCCTCAAATAATCCATAGTGAAGCCTAAGCCCCAAGACGCAGATTCCTGTGGAAGATCCTGTCTGTACAACCCACTGCCACTATGCCTCTGAAAGCACTGGAATACCAGGTAGGTCACAGACAACAGTAACTTTAATTTTGCTCTTGTGATCATTTAAAAACACCACTGCCATTCATTGCTTTTTCTCCCACAGTTCTTCTGTCATAAAAGATCAAGATGACTCACTTGCCAGGAAAGCCAACATGATGGGGAACTGGCTCAAAATCAAAAAGAAACAAGAAAATAATTTCACAGCACCACCTGTATCAATAGCAGAACACACCACAGCATCACCAGTCTGAATAGCTGAACTATTAGTTAGAATCCAGATGAGAAATGACTGTCACTTGAATGTCTCTTTCCACCCTTTATTATTTTCCTTTATCTAGAAACAGTTGGAATAAAGCAAAACAAACTGAATTTTCATTCTCAGCCCAGGAAAACAACTTTGGGACTTCATAACCACCCTGGAAGCCCATTCTTCTAGGGATGCAGACCCAGTCTGCTCTCTCCAGACTTGAGCTTGATGGACACATGAAGGCATGTTCCAGTGGCCAATAACATACACCCAATCAGGTTTCTTGCCTAAAGAGCACGAAATGCTCTGGAATACAGAGCTTCATATATTGCCATTATAAAGGTTTGAGAATTAAGTAGTAATGGATATTGGTCACATAGTCATGGTAGAGTGGATAAATCACTAAATCATTAATTTATATAGTACAATACAGTTATAGTAATAATACTATACATATGGTGAGGGGGCTAACCAGGGAAAAATATTCTTCAGCACCCTGTACAGTCATTCAAGAGCTCTGTTTTAACTTCTATCACTTACTAAAGCTGCACAATACATAAGTACATCAGCTTTCCACCTTCAGGAACCTGACTCCAACACCTTCTTTTCACCATGCTGCCTGGAACTTAACACTTTCATCATCAGTTAGCATCATCCAGCAGAAGCTTTTAGGAAGTCTGCTTTTAAAGGGGCTCCAGAAGTAAGGCTGGGGATTCAAATACTTCATCCAGAGACTGGAGCTAACTGGACTAAAGGAAGCAAAGACATGGGCTGCCTATGAAGACGTGCAAAAGGACTTTATGAGACAAATTGCTGGGTGACAAATTGATCAATTAAATTTAATGCAAGCAAATGTAAAGGGAAACATATGGAATCCAGCAATTCTGACTATGTGTTTAAAATTATGGTTTCCAAGCACATTACTGCACCAAGAGAAGATCTTGGTAGCCCAGTGTAGGTAAAAAACTAGGCAGATAAGTAATGCAGATAACATAACAGATAATGAAAGCCTCAGTTAAAAGAAAAGTTAACAGAAGAAAACAGTAATGTAAATGTTAGGAGTCACTGTGAAAGTAGATAGCGTGACTACATCAGTGCATAAATCCACAGAGCCCTTATATCTGGTTCTGATCCCATTTCTCAAATGGATATACAAATAGAAAAAGCATGGAGAAGAGTGGCAAGGATAATAAAAGCTGCAGAATGACTACTGGACAGGAAACAATAAAATGTGTTGGCATAGTCCAGTATGGAAGACATGCCATAGGCAGGATACAACAGACACCAATCAAATTAGAAGTGGCATGGCAACAGTAACAGGGGATCCATTCACTGATTCTTCCCATACAAGAGCTCAGAAGCATTAAATAACACAAACAGATCCCACACTCGAACCAGTGTAATGTACAGTCAAGCTGTGGAACACCTTGAAGAAGAATGCCACAGTGGATGCAAATGTTTAAACAAGTTCTGTGACTGGATTCTTGAGGAAAAAATTTTGAAGGTCTCCCAAGCAGTAAAACCTCCAGAATAGTACTTCAGAGGGTAATAGCTACATTCTTCAACTTCTGAGACAAGGATGGGGCTAGATGAGCTTTTGGGTATAATATGGCTCATCTCGTATAATCTCAATCATTTGCCTTTCAGTGCCACCAAGTAAATTGTGTACACAGATCCTCCTCCCCCCACAGCTCTATAGGCTGAAAAGGCTTCTATCCTCAGCAACTTGTCATTGCCTCATTGCTGGGGGCCATATCAAATCTGTTAACTAGAACTGCTCCCTTAATGCCCCCACCTGTTTTAGTGAAACAAACCCTGCTTATAGTGACATTATTATTTAAATCAATTAAGACACTTTTTGAGCAATACAGATTAAGGATTCTCATCTGAACAGCTCAGTCAGCATACTGGAGTAGGGATGCAACAACCATCTGGAAAGGCAGAACAGACTACAGACCTGTCTTTCCCTTCCACGTTTGTTCCCCCAGAAATGCGGAGTATCAAATCTCTCTGGCTCAAAAACTCACTGTGTGACTGGAGATGGCTGACAATTTTTCAGAATTTTCTTTTTACATTTCTGCTGGTTTTCATTTTCACTGTTTCTTTGTCAGACCCTTTTTCTCCACAGGAAGTTCAGGTTTGAAAAAAAACTAAACAAAGTCTCCACATCCAACATGAGATATCTGCCACTCTGTGATTGTTTAAATTCTTTACTCAAAACATTATCAAAAGGGTTCTAACAATTGTTTATGTCTAAAAAGAGTGAACTGTTTCCAGTAATATTTTTAGTATGTCAAATTTGTTTCAGAGGGTGGACTATTATCCAAACTTTTCTATATGCTTCTATATGGGCAGTTTAAAGTAAAGAATTTTCACTGAAATCATACTCACTCTTAGTCAACCTAATACAAGTAATTGATCTGACTGCAAAACCATTGTCGGTTTATTTTTTATCTTTTAAAGATGTGAATATTTCTATCAGTGAAATATTAGAAGTAAATTATGATGCTTCCCATATTTATTTTGACTTTTTTTTTATTTGTAGTCATCATATAGGGGAGATTTTTTTCAAAAGCCTCTCTTGGTAGTTTCCTGTTTAACTATCTGCATTAAATTGCAAAAATCCTCAGCCAGTTTATCAGAATAGCATTTCTGCCCTTCAGAGTTCTGCCCTTCACGACCTTACAGCCTCTGTCTGCCTCTGTGGAAGGAAGCAGCACAGCCCTCAACAAACACCCTTGGCGATAAATTTAAAGGAAAAAACTACGTGATTGCCTTATACCCTATTTAATCAATCCACACTCTTCTTCAGCTAGCATCAGTAAGAAACTAAGGATGAAGATCAGGGCTGTGTGCTAATGACCAAAGCTGAAAATGTATCCCAGTTCATTAAACATTTTCACTGTTTCTGTCTTCAGAGTTGATAATATGTTTTCATAAGCAGGCAGGTTATTAAAACCCAAACTTCCTGGTGAGCGCTGGGACATTGTCCATTAACTTGTTTCTGAAGAGAACTGTCCACAGGCAGCAGACAAAAAGGAAAATCTTTATCCCACTAACAGCTCATTAAAAAAGGCAAAAAGTGCTCCTTAAAAGACAGGCCTTCACAAAAACACTGAAGTTTCAATTTAAATCTTGATGAAATCAAAAATAAGAACAAGACCAGTAGGCCAGTTACATGCACAGGCAGCATATACCACACATCTTTGTGCACTATAGAACAACAGAAGAGAACAAGCACTTTAAAGAACCAGGGGGAAAAAAATTGAAAGTGTTTATATTTTTCTCTGTATTTGGTACTTCTAGGAGGATGTTCTTTTCTCAGGATCTGCATCTGTAAAACCAGGAAAACCTTCCAGAAGAAAAAAAAAAAGACAACTCTTTGACAGAAGTACTGTTCTCAGTGATTCATTTGAAAGTGCTGAACTCATATTCAGAACCTGAACTCTAAGAACCACCAGCTGGGCTGGAATTCAAAATTACATTAAAGGAGTGATTTTTTGCATTGTGAGGCATTAAGTAGTAGAGGTAATTGCTTTTATCACATATTCCACAAGGAAACTAGGAAGAGAAACATGTAAGAATTAAGAAAATAAGATGTAGTATTGTTGGACTACGACATCTTGCACTGCTGAACCAGAGGCTGCTTTAAAAAGGAACTTCAAAAATTTAAATAAACCTTTTACAGTCAATCATTTCAAGATGGAGCTGGAAGAAAGACAAAACAAATAAGATAAAATTGTACTGAGCAAATTAGTTAAAAAAAAAATCTGTTTATGTACTGGGATTTCACTTATAATAAGAGGGGCAAGAAAAGGTCCTGCCAAGTATCAGCATTACTGCCAAGGGAAGGAAGAGGGAGTCCATGGAATAAGTATATGAGGGAATATCTATAGGACATATAAAAAGAGCATGGAGAAAGCCTGCAACCAAAGGAACTACACAGAGGCACACTCCTGTACAAGGAATGCAGAGGGTCACAGACCTCTTCTATTTCAGTTTAGGAGTGATTTAAAAATGCTGTCAGCTATCCACACCCAACTGGGGAGCTGCCTGGTGGGCAGGATTCTCTCTAAGGCCACGAAGTATCACTAGTCTATGCAATAAACATTAATTTAACCTGCACTGCAGAATGGGCTACCTGAAATGAGCCCAACCAAACCAAGAGGTGGCAAAGCAGGTCCTGGTTCCCAGGAATCAACCACTGCTAATGGCCAGCAGCTGCAGCCAGCATGCAGGAATGTTGCTCTTATGGGTGTAAGCAGCAAAAGAAATGTGTGCAAGTTAGGAACCCAACAACAAAACAGACTGCAGGATCAGGCAGAATTTTCAGCAAAACAGACAACAGGAGTGTTTAAAATAAAGCAGGCCTGCTCTGCTTTTACTCAGCCTTCACCCTCCTCAGCACACACGGGCACAAATGAGCATCCTTCCTGGAGCCAGTGACAGCACAGGGCTGCATTCATTCCAAAGTAAATTATTCCCTTTCTTTGCATAATTTACACAAGTCAACCTCTTACAGTCACAAATTATAGCATCTTGCATCTTATAGGTATTTACAACCATGAAGTACTAGAGTTGGGTAAGGGAATTGTGATAAAAAGAAGGAAAGCTACAGAAAGCTCAAACAAAAGATCAAAAGGGCTCTGCCAATGTAATAAGTGTAACAGTAAACACTCTAATTTCTTCATCATATTACTGGAAGTGGTGTTGCTATGGTAAACAAATTAATATTTTTAATTCAATTTACTTGGAACTAACTATAACCTCCATTTACTTTTGCTGTTTCTCCCAGTTTAAACAATGAAAAGCAATAAAGCAAGTTTCACTTTTGCTTCCAGCCAGTTTCACTTTCAGAAAAGACTATTTATTTATTAAAAAAAACCCCACAGGTCAATTTCATTTGAATCAAAAGCTGCACACATTATTGTTGACCTCTGATTCAATAAAAGATTTATGGAACACTTAGGTCTAGGTGAAATTAAGTTGACAGAGTTTTGATAACAAATACTCAATTGATTTACAGAGAAATTAATTTAGTCCAAAGTGTTAGTACAGCTATTTGTTAAAATTGCAAATTATAGAATTTCACAGAGTTACAAAATTATTGAGGCTGGAGGGCACCTTTGGAGACTGCTCAGTTCAAACCCCTGCTCAAAGTAGAGTCAACCCGAACAAGTTGCCTATGGCTGTGCCTAGTACAGTTTTGAATGTCTCCAAGAACAGGGACTCCCCAACATTTCATGGCAATCTGTTTCAGTGTTCATTTAACCTTACAATTAAAAACATTTTCTTTTTACATTTAAGCAGAATTTTCTGTATTTCAGTTTGTACCTTCTGCCACTTGTTTTTTGCCCGCACGGTTCTGAGAAGAGCCTGACACTTTATCTTTCATAGCCTCCTGAGCAGGAGGCCCACATTTTATTTTGTCTTCTTTGTGCTGACAATGCACCTGCAGGAGCCTTTCTTGCCACCCTTTACCAGATCCAAGTCCCCAAGGGCTTTAGCTTTCCTCACCTCTGAAGTCCTCCTGGATGACTCCTTTTGCCTTTTGTATGCATCTTTGTTTCTTTTTTAGAGAAATTTAATGCACACAGAAAGCTACACCAGCATGTGATTTTGTAATTTTGTGTGGACAGTCCCCTTAATGCAATTGCTTTTCTAGTACAGTGCAACAGAAATATCAAAGTCCTATTTATACACTTCAAAAAATTTAAATAAAGAAAAACCCACCCAATCAACTAAAAAGCACAAAACTGTCTACAAAGGCCCTGTGTTGTGTCTTGTTCTTACAGTTTCTCCTGTGGCACCATGAGCTTCAAGAGCAGGAGGTAGGCTTTGCTGCTGTACTGCCATCAAGTCATGGCTTGTAAACTCTGAACATAGACTGAGCAGTGAGGAACTGCATGTGTAGTCCATACTATCTTCATAACAGCAATTAATGATCAAATAAATATTGCTTGATGGATGTGCCAGTCAGCAAATATTCCACAAGTTCCTCCCCAGCCCTATTCCACAGGTCAGCTAAGGACTCTAAGTGCTCTCCCATAAACACTGCTGGAAGACCTTGGGCCCATTGCTCCTTTGCTCTGCTGCCTTTTGCAGCTATAAAAGGCAAATTAAATGTGAAAATAAATGCCACTTCTCAGGTGCTTTTGACCACTGAACACATCCAGAGACCAAGACACACTGCTTCTGCTCTCCTCACTGCCCTCAGTATGTGGCTTGTGCAGCTTTAGTTCAGCAAAAATACCAGAAAGTATTTTAAATCCTTTCTCCAGAGAAGCAAGACCTTCTCTGTTACCTGTAGCTCAGCTTTTCTCAGACAAGTTCCTCAGGTTTTTCTGTGAAGCACCAGGGTTCCAAGGCCCTGGGTGTCCAGCACGGGCCCTGTGAGAGGACGGGTTTGTACAGTCATAGTGGAGCACAGCTGCCCTCTCTGCCTGTGGAACTGTGCCTACAGAACAGGCACTGCTTAAAAAGTGCTGCTGACACACCACAGCCGAGAAGGACCCACCGTCACTTGGCGCAGCAGTGCCACCACTTCCCCCTCGCTGGGACAGTTCTGCCAGTGACATCCTGCACGGACAGTGTTGGGGGTTAAGATTTTTCCTTTCTTTTGTTTCATTCTCTTAGGGAATTTTCTCCCATTTGTTGCTAAGAGACAATAACTACTTAAGAGAGCAAAAGATGTGGCTGGGAGAAAGAGGACGATGGACAAGGGTGCAGCTGACTACTCCCTTATCTGAGGGGCTTTCTTTTGCGAAGGGCAGAGTTACCTGGAGATTTCAGGCTGAAGGGAACAGGCCGGGCACAGCTCCAAGTGCTCTGCTCTCGGCATTGGCAGTCACTGTGGGGAGAATTCGCCATCACCACAGGGCTCCATCCTGTCTTCTCCTACCCTTGCTGCTTCCGAGGTTCCTGCTACAGCTCATTTCCCTGTCTGGAGGGGCACCAGGAGCAGCTGCCTGCTGTGAGTTTGTAAAGGGAGCTGCCTTTCCATCCCTTCCGCCGCTCGCCCGCCCTGACCCTGTGAGGGAGAGGGGGCCGCGCTCGCGCCACAGCGCCCCCTGCAGGCGTGTGGGAACACCGCCCCTGCCCGGCCCGGCCCGGAGCCAGCAGCGCCCCCGCAGGCCGTGAGCGGAACTGCAGCCACGGGGAAAGGCTGAGCCTGGTCTCGGCCTTTGTGGGCTCTGTTGTGTACGTATACATGCTAGTAAAGAACTGTTATTCCTTTTCCCACATATTTGCCTGAAAGCCCCTCATTTCAGAGTTATAATAATTTTGAGGGAAGGGGGTCACATCTTCTATTCCAAGGGAAGTTCTCGCCTTCCTTGGGAGACACCTGTCTTTCAAACCAAGACAGACAGGAAACTCCTTTGGGAGCAGGGCACCCATCTGGGAATGAGAGGAAGCTCTAGGGGAAGAAAAGAGTAGCTGAATAAAAAGGAATCTAAGCAAAATTTCATTAAAACAAAAAATTCAGCACTGCTAGTTTCTGCTGGTTCAAAGACACAAAGACTGGACATCACAGCACCAACTTTTCATTTTAGAACACAATTAGGTAACAGCCGGCTGATTTAACAAAAAGTTGAGTCAGTAAAAAATTTTATCAGATTGTCTGAAATGTGTGAATCCTAAAGCTGGGTAAAAATGGCTATTTTTACCTAGCTCCATTCTCCTGACCTTGCCAGTGCTGCTAACAGCAAGACCAACCACCAAGGTTGCTCCATCTTCCATGAAAATTCTCCTTAGCAATGTAATTCTCTCACTCCCTATGTGGGAAATATTCAGGAGGGAAGAGACACAGCTTTATACTGACTCCATAGTAACTCTAGCACTACAGGTGCTACTAGTGTTTGGCAAATAATAATGCAGTCAAATATTTAATAATATGTTGTTTTCTAAAGATGTGGTTCATCTCAACTTCACTGCTGTCTTTAACAGTCTTCACTGCCACTGTATCAGAAGGGCAAGAGATTTTTCTGCCTTAACATTAAAAAAATGAGTCAAATACCACAGAAACTTACTGCAGCAGATGAGATGTTGTTAGGTAAGTGATATCTTTCATCTCAGCCAAACTCAAGCCTAAACTTCACTTAGTCTGAGTGACAGCTTTGCCTGAGTATGGGCAACAGCATTCATGGAGGGCAGGCAGAGGAGGAACAGATGACAAGTCAACATTGGCAGCACCACCTGACTCTTCCCAAGAAATAAATTGATCTATAGCTCTTAAAGTACGTTAAGAATGAAAACCAACAGATTCTGGCACCTGCAAACATGGGATAGTTCTAGGGTTTCTTTTCTGGCGGTGGTGGTGGCACTAGCATTTTATGTCCCTTTCAGGATTTGGTCAAGTTCTCAGCCATGGTTGCCATTGTAGTGAGGTCTGTAGTTGCCTCCTTCCTGTTTATGTTCTTCCACCATCCTTACACAGATAAGCTCTAAATCACATGTAACTTACTTCCATGAGTCTTTAAAAAAATTCAGCTTATCATTGATTGTAATTTTCTAGTTCGATGACAAGATTACCATCAGTATTGTTTATAAGTGGCATACAGAGGAAATTTGTCTTAATGTATTTCTTTGCATTCTGTCTCCTCTCTGCTAAAACTGGGTCCAAATTCTGTGCTGTGCTGCTTTTGCAACAAATACAAATAGATTCAATAGCAAGGTGAAATATTTGCTTTCACTCTTTTAATGCAAAAAAAAAAAAAAAAAAAGCTTGGAGTTTTGCATGGTTAGTTACTGTTCTTTGCAAATCTGGCTGATGAAATAGTACTCAAGGAAAATTAGTGAGAAAAGGTGAGTGCCTCAAGCGGTCCAAGCCAATAGAGATCACTTTCAGCATTCAGACAACATTTATGCCACCTGAGAGTGGAATAGCTACATTAACAGTAATTTTGTTTTATTACAAGTCCTGCTGTGTTTAGACACTCTGGGAAAAAAAATCTCCCAAATAAACAAACCTTTTTTTTGCTTGATTCCTTCCCACCTCTGAAAGAGAACTGATTCTGGCAGGCAAGAGATCTAGTCCATTACAATGCTGTATGCTTTCCTACTTTTAGAGTTTCTTATCATATTCCTAGACCTAATGCCTCAAATTCACCTCGGGGTGCCACAGAATTCCTATACCTGGCTAGAACCAAATGCACATGCTTCCTCTTTTGTATTGCTGTCTTTCAGGACGTGGGCTGAAATTCCTGTTTCTCAGAGTGAGATCTTTTGGCAGGACAAATTTAAAGGTTTGTACAGGCCGCTAAACCCATGATCCAACAGCCTAATAACTCTTCCATCAAATACTTGTGAAACTATAACTTTCTTTCAGATCATGATTATTTCTGAGAAAAGAAACCCACCACACACACTCATACACACAAAGAGCTTGAAAAATCACAGAAATGGCAGAGTTGATTTCTATTTCCCATTACTGTTCCTACCTTAAGTTCTTATACAAATATAAGCTTAGAATAAGCACCTTCACCAGGTGTGTCAATAGGATAAATAAACAGATGACTGTATACAAGGGGTAGCTTCTAGAAAGATTTTTAAGAATGCAGAACTGTTGTCACTCATTTAGGTCTTTGACCATTTGAAAATGTCTTTTATGATTAAAACCTTCTCCCCCCCCCCACCCCACCCCACCCCCATATTTGTCCTTGAAAATTGAACAAATCTTATTTTTTTGCATTTTCTTTCAGATTTTACCACAGCAATCTGGGCACCTGCCCAAAATGTATAAATGAAAATCTCATGCAGCACAGCATCAGCAACACAGAAAAGCAGCTAAAATATTTTCTCTTTGTCTATGTCCTGAATCCAAACTTTGGCATACCCCAGGTCACACATCTGCTCCTCCCAGGAGGGTGCAGCAGAGGTGGCTGGGTTTGTGCAGGGAGCCACTGCACCAGTGAGCACTGGCCCGGCTGGCCTGGCCCCAGGGAGGGAACACTCTCCCTTGCAAGAGGAACTCAAACTATGCCTAGGGAAGCCTGCTTTGCCTCTGACCAAACTAGCTGTCTTAAGGAAATGCCAGACCTTTCTATGCCGGGGTCAAATGTAGAATTATGTGGCAGTTTGATAAGCTACAGTACACTAATTTATTGGCTATTTTAAAAAATGTAGAGGAAATTTTATTACGGATTACTTTGCTTTCCTGAAAACTTTTTATAATTAAGAACATCTGGAAGACATTTCAATATATCATAAACAAGAGGAAATCCAAAGCACGTGACTTCTAAGAAAATGATGCAAATATCCTTCTGTGCCAAAATTTACAGTAATCTGTTTTTCTTATTTTGCTAGGGGGGGCAGGGGAGGGAGAATGAATGAAGGACGAGTCAACAAGGAGAAAACTACTAGTGTAAAGAAATATTAGGTACCACTGTTTCATGAAACATAGTGGTTTTTTATAAAATTCCAAATTGCTAAAATAAATTTGGCTTCTTGTTGCAAATTTCCCTCTCCCACCAATTAGTTTCCAGGGAATATAGCATTCTGGAGTGGATAAATGGTGACATCAATTCTGACCATATTAGGAGTCTGAGTGAAAAAGAAGGAAAGGAATAAGAATATGTTTTGGATGATTGTAGGTAAAGGAAACTACTGGTTTGACCTGATGAGTACTATGCTTTTTAATTAATATAACTGAATATCTACAACTTTTATGACAGTTCTTCAAGACATAAAATAAAACAAAACACCAACACAGTTCAACATATTAATAAGTATCTTAGTTTGAGTAATCTGTTGTCTTATAAAACACAGTAGGATTTATTGGCTCTAAAAACAAACATAGCTAAAAAACTTTACAACAAACCTCCAACAGATTTACTAAAACCCCCAACAATTAATTACTAAGTTCATAGAAAATGAAATAATGCACAAGAAAAATGGTGAAAATGTTTATAACCAAATCTAAAATTCATTACAAACTTAAAACTACTGTTGGGTTCACTGGACCGACACAGGAAAACTGACCTGTCTCAGAGTTTAAGGGGGTTTATATTTAGAATTTCAGTTGAACACGTGGGCAACTATCATCAAGTTTATACGGCCCCTAGCTGAAACTTCACCCAAAATTACAATTTGAATCCACAACTTTCATTCAGTTCTAGGGTTGGGTTTGTCCAGATTTGTTGCTCCTGAGAACAAAGTTGCTGTGATATGGAAAATATTTTCCTTTCACTTTGTAGAACAGAATGTGAGAGAACTGGGTTTGATGCCACCTCCCTGCAAGCTAGCAGGAGAGTGGCTGGGCTGAGAGCAATGACCAGCCCACAGTCAGCCATAAACTGGGAGCTTGCTAGAGCTGTTCTATGTTTGATCCAGCAGCTCTTTCCCAGAGGAGGCTGCAGAGCAGGATGGAATGATGTATACTGGTTGCTTTCTGCTGGTCCTGCCCACCTTCCTTCTCTGACAGCTCATGGCTCTTCAGTCAGAGGAGCATGAGAACATCCTTAATTGGGGAACTCTTAACATGGGCCAGAGGGAATGAAGCCACATCCCTGGTGTACGTGGAGAGGAGCTCCATGGCTGAATCTGAGAACTTGGGATAAGCCACCTCCCTGCTTCTTGAAATCAGACTTTATTGTTAAATACACCTTGTGTGAGACCACTGTTATTTTACTATCCCTTTCTTTTCTAATCAGTTTTAACAGTAATAAAATAATTACAAAATCAGTTATTTAAATTTTTCAGATTATTATCATGGGACATCTAAACTAGTCTTCCATGTTAGAACAAATTTTACAAATCCTACCTTTCAATAGCACAGTTTCAGAATTTTTACAGACTCTGGTGTAACTTACTGCATTGGTGACATCTCATTTTAGAAGTTTTTCCCCAAGTCCTTAAAACTTCTTATAAAAAACAAAGTAAAATACTTTTTTAAAAATATGATGAGAATTAAAAAAAAAACCAAAAAAAAACAAACCAAACCAAAAAACCCAGCAATTCTTCCAGGCTAAAATAACCACTAATTATGAAATGATAATATGTCAAATTTTAATAGAGAATGCAGCACTTACTGGTAAACAGTACTATGTAATTTAGGGAAAAGTTGATGAACTATGTTCTCACAATTTCAAAGGCATTTATTTTGTTGAAATAACTTTAGGTTATGTAGTTGGTGAAATTAATGTCTTTCACTAGCACTACGTACAAAGAAGGCCCAATTCTTCTTGAGTACTCTGATTACTACTGTAATGTTGCCATTGCATTACAATAGGATAAATACTAAGATTTTTCCATTTCCTTTTGTTTTGAAAATAAAACATTTTGGAGTGAGAAAAAAAATGTTCTTAAACAATACATGGTGTTTAATTAATTGCATGGAAGCAATTGTGATATTGTTCTGGATTTTCTTCCCTGTAAGGAGCATTTGTGGATCAAGTCAGAGTTCTGGCAATATATTTAATAATCACATTTATCAGTGCAAACAGGCATTGATACTCTTTCTGCAGATGAATAATACCTAAATTACGCTTTGCATAGTATCAAGTATGTTTGCATTTTTAATGAACAATTTTCATCTTAAAAGTTGCAAAGTAAAATATTTATTATTAACAATGAAAATTGTGCTTGGCCATTTAATGACCTGATACCATATCTGTTCTTTGGTTTGAATGAACCGATAATTTTTAGGGAACCAGCCAACCTTTACCTAAACAAAAACTGTTCATGTAAATGTTGGCAAATAGTACAATGGGATATGAATTTTCTTGAACGAAGCACAATTCTGACAAATGTTCAAAAACATTGTCTGGGCACTATTCAACCAGCTCTTGTACATGGTATTTTTAGTGTAATGGAAAAGACTCATTAACATTTTCCTATGAGAAATCTGAGTTTGCAAGGAAATTATATTTCCATGGCATTATCACAAATTGAATCCCTTTATCCAAAATAAATTAAACATTTGTTTCCTGGAGTACAATACTGGAATGAAAGAACAAGTCAAATGGCTTAATCAATAACTTTTTAATTTTAGGACTTGTCAGCTTTCCCTCTCTATTTCAGGTTTTTCCCTTCTAGCATCAATGATGACAGATTGAAAGGATATGTAAATGGGTGAAATGCCTCAAACTTGCAATACAGTTGGAAAATATAATTTCATTTGGGAAATTTCACCTCTGCAGAAAAGTGTAAAAAAGTTCCAAGGTGTAATTGCAACAGGTGAAACAATCCCCTGTGCTAATAGCACCTGTCAAGGACGTACTTGCACTGGCATTTTGTTCATACTGGCACAGAAACCATCACTGAGGAAAGGAGGGGAGAGCTGATGCCCCAGTACCAGCAAGACCTGGCACTTCCAACCCCTACCTCAGAACCCTCTGGCAAGGCAAGGCTGGCCATGGTGGGGTTTTTTACTGAAATGACTATTTACAATGACAGCCACTGCCTTTGGGCAGCACACAGAGAGCAATACTGCTGGTGGGTACCAACAAGAGGGACCTGTAACATTCTATACTACTATGGCTAATTTTGGAAGAGGTCATTCCTGTCTGTGACCTCTCGTTGACATCTGGGTTGTTCTGAGGCAGCAAGCATAATTTTTGCACATCTGGCTATTTCTGATACAGCGCTTTTATTTTGGGGTGAAGTTGCAGTAGAAAAGAGAACCTGAGCAAATGCTTCCCTGAGCTGGATCTTGGGTGTCCAGGTAATACAATGAATTGATTGAAGTTTTGATCAGTAAATATAACAAGTGCATAGATGAAAAGACTCCATATGATTATAGAAAAAATAACATGGTTGTTTCTAACACTGAAATGACGGATGATCTATAGGAAACACATTTAGAAATTGAGTGCTAAAAATAACGGTGCTGTGCACTAAGAAGAAAATAGTTACTCTTCTCCCTTAATCACAGAAGAACAACATTCCTACCCAGGGAGGTTGGACTAGAATCACATCACCCCCCTCTTGTGTGGTTTCCTGACAGATGATCAGTTAATTTTTAACTCTTCAGGAGTGCAGTCAGGTTATGGTACTTTAACATCCTGTCTTCTGTTTATTTCTTTCACCCTGCTTTCCGTACTCCCACTGTGCTGTGTCTCATCTGCCCTCACCATACTGCCTCTTCATTTAATCACGCATCAGAAGTCTCCTTCTACCCTCCCATCTCACCACACTGAGTCTAATTTTCTCATTCACAGAGGAGGCTGTCCTCTCCTCCCTGCTTTAATTATTACTCTGCATTAAAAATAAAAATAATAAAAGATCATTTTCCTGAGACATAAGTTATTGATGCTCTGGCCCTGGAGAAATATACACACTTTTATTTGAAGAAATTTTAAACATTTTGTTTTTACCAAAAATATGTATTTAAATGAATGAAAGCTGGGAATGTACCTTCTCTTTTGGCTGCCTGGCCCCCTTGGAGCTTTGCCTTGGGTGTGTAACTGAGAGACGGCCATTCATGCATGAAGAATAGAGGCTTAATTAATTGGATTGGAATTGTAAAATGGTGTGCTTGATGTGGGTAAAGCACATTCCATACTTTTCCCCCATAAAGATTGTGACATTTTTGTGGAAGTGTTGAAGAGTGGGTCCAGGAGCCATCAGATGGATCAGAATTCATTAAATAGGTACAGCAGGGAACCCCTAGTCCTGTATCTCACACAGATTTTTCCCCACACATTCATTTAATTAACTATCAATCTGTATCTATGGTTCCAGAACAATTCCATTTAATTTTTATGTTACATGTTATATGTATTTTATAGTACATAATAAATAGTTTGTGAGAGGTGGAGCCATTAATGGTTTGAAACAGGTTTTCCATGTCCAAATGAAGCTGACACAAATAATTTTTCATTTTTGCCAAAATTAGGCTTCAATTTTTTTCTTTTCAGACTTGAAAAATGTTGTTTAAAAATCTCAAATCATGCAGGAAAATTTATCAGGTTTCAATAAAATAGTGACTTCATTGTTAGCAACTGCTTAGTTCAATCATTCATTAAATGGCTTCTTTCTACAATATAAGCATTGCGTCCAAAATAAAAATACATGGCTTCAAAATTCTCTTTAATGATATTTATTATAAAAATAAATTAAAAGGCATTTTGGGCCCTCTTCATTTCCTCATAACATGCACTTTGACTCCTTTTAAAATACACTAGTTCTGTGGTGGGGAAATCAGTCTCAGAAACGTCTCTTGTACTCTGCTGCATTTTAGAATGGGAAAGAATAAGTTCTTAGAAGTAACTTCATCCACTAGGAATCAGAAATCATTGTTTTGTGGTCAGCAAGTATTTTAGAAAACAATGGTAATTGATTTTTCTTTTAAAAATGTGCCCTGTAAGCTCACTGGATGTTTTCTTTTGGTTTTCCAAGAACAGTGTGTTTCAAAGATTCATGAAGCACCCTGTCATATGTGGCAATCCCAAAGTTTGTTCCATCTTGATGTATTTTAAGATTGGAATACATGTTGTTGCTTTTGGAGTGTGCAACCCACATTCACTGAGTGTTTTTTAATGACCTTTCATGCAAGATCAAAGTGCAAACAATATGCTTATCACCCCTATCTCCTTGTGGACAGTGGCGCTGGAAAATTTTTTTCCCCTCTCATCCAAGATATTTCAGTGTGGAGATCTTAAGCACTGATATCCTTTTTCTTTGAAGCTACTGAGCTTTACAAAGCTGTTCCTCATGTTCAGAACAGTTTGAATTAGAAAAATAGAAGGGTATATGATAAGCCATAAATGTTTAACAGAAGAGGAACTTTTGGTAGCATTCATCAAGGTCTCCATCTTCTGTCAGTGATATGGTTTATACTCTAGTGGGACCAGAATTTCTTATGAAGGTGACAAGTAGGATTTTATTCCTTCATCACATTTATAGATGTCATATTATTTATTCCAACTGGTGTGAATACTTGAGTACTTCCTGAAGGTAACTATTGTGAGCTGTTTTGAAGTCTTGAATTGCTACCACCTAGAGAGCTTAAGTCATAATAATTATGATATGCAGTGAAACTTGTGGTCTAAATAAAGACTGGTTTGAAACCTGTAAGAGGGCAGTAAAAAAATAATTTTCCCCTTCTCACAGTTACGTGGGAACAAGAATTTTATCACCATTCTGTAGGGGTCTGAAGCCCAAATGCTGCATGCGCTGAGCAACTTGGAAAATTTAGCCATTATTGTAGCTAACCACCTTATGTATATATAGCCCCACCCCATATAAATTACGTAAACATCTTGGTTCTACAGGTTTGAGCTGGAATTCTGTAAGTTGTCTCACGAGGCTACTTGAGCTGGAAAAATATTTTGATGCCTAGGCTTTCTTGTGGTAGTTTGGCATTTCATATTCAGGCGCTGGCAAAACTGGGATGAGCACACATTTGCGACAAAAAATTAGAAAAAAAGAATGAAAACCAATTCCTCTGTAAATCTTACAAACATCAAGAAAATGTTCAGGTATGAGGGACCATAAATGGTTTATTCTTTCATTACCTGCCAAACCTTACAAAGAAAACATCCAAAGTTTCCTTGCCTTATTCAAAAAATCCTATCTCTTACGTATGAGTTCTATGCATTCCCATATAAGTTGAATGTAGCAAGTACAGCTACAATAAAAAATTAATTAAAAAATACAATAAAAAATCAGTGCAAATGGATCCTCGCTGCTGGGAGACACACTCTCATCTACCAATAGCCTTAAGTTAATAGTATACTGCCTTCCATTAGAAAAGACAACATCAAGAAAAATGTACAATTGATTATTTTTTTTTAATCTAAAGCCAATTTAATTCCAAGTTCCATGGCTCCAAAAGTGTCCTGTCTTTTATGGATTTGGAACAGGTCACATTCTCAATTCTTTTAATATATGAATAGACAAATGTGAGGCAAGAAAAAGCCACAAAAGAAACAGTGTGTAAAGCAAATTAAAGTAAAAGGAGATTGATATGATTCCAAGATGGTGATATAGCAGTCCATGCTGAGTTTACAGTGCTTGTGGTTTATAGCATGTGCCACAATTAATTCAGCTTAGAGCTGAATTGACTTTGAAAATCCTGAGTTACTGAGACTATAAAAAGTGATATTTTGACTTTAGTAAATTTTTTTCCAAGAGGGAGAAGTTGAATTTAAAAATGGAATTTCAACCTGCCATGCTGCTTTCTGAGGCAGGTCCATGAAAAATGTCTGTTTGGTTCAGCCATCTATTTTGATGCATCCTTAGCTCAGAAACCGTATACAGAGAAAGTTATGGTACACAGAAAAGATAGACATGGGCAGCTTCCATGGCAAACTGAGAAGGCATTTTCTATTGAAAAAATATTATTTATGCAATTAGTACTTCAGTTACTGTCTTTATGTAAGGACAGCATTTCAAGACAAAGAAATCTGCTAAGCTCAGTTGAAGTACAAACATAGACCCAGTTGTGGCAGCTGCAGAGAAATTACGGGACAATCTTCAGTCAAAGGAAAGTTGGGAAAAGGGGAAAAGTGTATCCAAACATTTCCAAGTTCAACCCCCTTCAGTAAAAAAAAAAAAAAAATTGCACCAAAATAAAAAGAGTAGAATCACAATATTCCCCAAACCAGGGTTTTTTTATAGAGCAAAATGACCTCATTTGGAATCTAAGATGGAAAAAAATAGCCATCTCCAGCCTTGATTTCCCTAACAAACCACAAATAGCTATTTGCATATCACAGTAATGGATCTGAACTCCTACCATTACGTAAAGCTTTCCCAGCAAGTTTTGAGTTACAGACACAAATAACAGCCATTCAAAAAATTGGCGATTGTTACCAGTCCATTGGAAAAAAACTTGGAGCAAGAACATTTAATACAAAAGGTAGGGCTCCTGAGGTATACAATACCTCAAGAGGGGTACATGATCTCTCTAGTTTGAGTACATTAAGTCAGTGGTGAACATGCTACATGTGATATTTCATGGCTCTTTCTAAGATACATTTGCACCACATTTTGCCTTTGCCAAACTGACCCACCATTCTGAATTTTCTGCAGATCAGTTTATTTGCTTCTCAATGTAATTTGTATTTCACAAATCTTCCCTAACCCCATGATGTTTTTGCCTGCTGTGCAGGTGAACATTTTTATTATCATAGTAGCTGTGCTTGGCCTGCCTGCTTCCCATGTAATAGGTAACCATAACCTATTACAAGTACTTTACTTGAGAACAACTCAAATACTTTACTTGAGAACAGAGCCTATAGAAATTGTACAAAACTTTGATGTAAGTATGGGGAGAAATTATTGTGGCTTGATGGGCAAAGGAACCTTTCTTTCACACACTGGGACCAGTACAGTGGTGTGTGTAAGAAAGCTATTTCTGTAGATTTTTTTGGAGTCCTCAGGCCATGTGAGGGTTGAAAGGGTCTGAGTGTTTTATTGGGAACTGGTCATGAAACAGCTTGGCCAAAAGTCACATCTCTTGTACATTTCTGTTGCTAAACTGCTTTTGACCAGCCATAGGACTGATGCAGGATGAATGTCTGGGCTCAGGCAGAACTAGTCACAGCAAGAGTTTGCAGTGCATGAAGAGACCAACACATCCAGTCCAACATGTACCAGCAATCAATGTCACCCTTCCTCAGGTCCAGAGACTCTCCATCCAGGACCATACATTCTGATCCTAATTCTCTTTCCTTATACATTATTTCAACTTTTTGTGATCTCAGGAGATACACATATCTCCTGCCTCCTTGGAAGAGCTGCCCAACTAATTCACTACCCACTTTTTGTTATTTTTCTTCCAGATCCTCAATTTAACAAGATGGGCAAATATCTCTATCAGCCAATTTACAGGCTTACTCAAGACTGCCTAATACTGACTTAGCTCAGTTTTCCCCAGAAGCATTAAAGACTTGCTAGAGTTCATTACAGGCCCTTAAGAAACATGAGGAAAAATGTCTGAGGGAACAGCACCTGTGAATAAAACCTAACTCAAATCTGCAATGCAGTTGAACAATTACGCATCTCACCAAATAACTTTCAATAAGGTAAATGTTAACAACATAAAGTTTATTTTTGGAACACTCAAGTTTGTTGAGCAATATTGCTTTCCTTTTCCTGTTAAGGGCCACATATCCAAGAAGGAACTACATCTTTCACTCTCAAAACCTCTCATATGAATAATGGGATTGCACATTGGAGTCCCTTTATATAAAATGTAAAACAAAAGATTTTTTTTCTATAAAAATTATATTTTAGTTTGCACAAAGTTCTATACTTTACTAATTTACTTGTATCTGTACACTCAAACAAAAAGCTTTCATAATACAATGCATGCAGATTTGTGGAAATTCAGATTTATTTACATGAAATCACAAGTATATTATTCTTACTAACTTAAACTGAAAGAAAGCCTTCATTTAAGTGACTTAATCATACCCAGAAAGCATGTAATAAAATAATGACCTCTATTACAGATCATAAGTAGCAATCAAATCTCTACAAAATAATGATCAAACCAGATAATAGGTCTGATTACATTCAAAATCATGTGCTTCTACTCTGTTTTATTTCCAGAGTGTGAAGTAGAAATTGACTTAGGAGACGATGCCGGGCCAACAACCAAAGGGAGTCTAAGTACATTGAAGAATGCCAGTTAAGTCTAGAGGAAGTCTAAACTGGAGTAGCTTACCTCTTCTTCCAGACCCCTCACTGTGCATATCATATCACTTTAAACCCCCTTAAGACTCACTTAGACATGTTCACTGGGATTTACTTACTTAGGTGGACTAAGGTGTAACTTTCTATTGCCTTTAAATATGATGATACAATATCCAAATTAGTATAGCTCATACTCCAAGAGGTTGGAAGAGAACAGTAAATGAATTAAACGTAAAGTAAATAAAGAAAAGCAGCAAATTGGAAAGAGAGAGAAACTACATCAAAAAGCCACCTTTCCAGTGATCTCATTCTGGTTTGGCAGCCTGTGAGGTACACCAGTACAGCCCACGGTACAAGCAGCCAGTGGAGTTTAACAGATTGCAATGTTTCAAAAGCTGGTTCCACCAGAGCCTCTTAAGCCCATGTCCCCCAAACCTTTGGGATGTGCTAAAAATTCTTTGACCTGCAATCATGTATCTGACAAATCTGCATGTTGGGACCTTTTTAAAGTTATGATTTTGTTCCTTCTGCTTTTCTTTCTGACAGAAGCATGAAGTATTGACATGCTAACCTCTCTCAGCCTTCCATAAGAGATATATAAGATTAATTCCTCCATATTCTCCATATTTTTGCAGTTACCAACCAACAGCTCTGGTTTCATAATTTATGTGTCAAAGTCTCTACATTTTCAGGCAACACTTACAATCCTGACTGCAAGAGTCAAGTCTCCCTTGAAATTAAATTAAATCCTAGATATTTAAGACAAAAGAGATATCCATATGACAAAGAACATAGAGATGCAAGCCTCTCTTTTTGGTCCACTCTGGCTGAAACCAGCTAGCTCTGGGCAGATATAATTTAAAACTACAGTAATTGCTACTAAGCATTGTATTAGGGTATATGAAGACTCCTCTTTTCAAAGGGTTCTTGATAAGATCCGAACACCTGACATTTGCAATTTGCAATTAGTATAGGATGCAATTTCTACCCCTTTTTTTTTTTTTTTTTTTTTTTTTTTTTAAATAATAGAGCCCTACCCAGGTTCTCTACCAACTCCCTCAGGAAGTACTGAGATTGCCTTGTACTCATCTTTCCTGTAACCACCGTGACACAATTTATGCTGAAGGGGCAGAAATTCCCTTGCTCATTTTTTTTGGAATCCCTTCTAATGGAATCCACTCTGCAAAGCCTGATCAGCAGGACAGGGAACGGAGCAAGCATGTCTACAGATTAGTTTTCACAGGACAGGGACTGTGAACACACTTTTCAGAGGTAAACTTGTATCCATAATATTTGAGAGACCTCCCATACCATCCTAAAATACTATGTCTGTGTCAGGGAAGAGTCATCCACTGACAGTATTCTCACTGGCATTTGCAAACTTTTCATTTCACTCTCTTCATTCAGTACAAAAAAGCCTGGGTTTGTTTGTTCAGTAGCTGTACAGATCCTACAGTAATAACAACCAAAACATACCTTAGACACTGCATTGGTGATTCATAATAATGTGAACAGGTTAAACTAAATTCCTAACCTGTTAAAGGAAAATTAAAAGCTTCTAATTTTGCTAACAGAACATTTTGTTTGCTCATTTGCTTCACTCCAGTATAGTCTCAAAGAACAGCCTGAAGCCATTCAAACAGCCTTCAACAAACCTGAATATCTGTTTTGATCCCCACATTTGCAAACTAGAAATCAAACTGAAAGTCAAGTGCTGATTAATAGTGACATCAAAGCCAAGCCTTTAAGAATATGTTCAAGAGTAGAATGAGGTTTGTGTGGGCTAGGCACCTAATTCCAATCTATTGCTATAATACATAAATCTATAGAGGTGACTAAGGTTTGCAGGTTACAAAGAGCCAACAGAGAATGTACAGAAAAGGCAGAAAGAGCAGAGAAAGCCACCACATACTAAGTTAATAGAAGTAGCTTTAAGAACTTATTAACAGCACTGTTGAAAATTAAATAGGAGAGAAGTTTCTTTATAAGGCAACTGCTCTCTCTGCAATCCACCCTCTAGGCAGAGGAGAACAAAACCTGGTGAGAATCAAAGTCTGAAAGAGAAAGCATCTCTCAGCATCTTTTCTATCCACTTACCATTAGCTTAAATAGCATCTTACTTGCTGGAAATAATATATAAACATCATATATTACAGCATGTGCAGGCCAATCTAGTTCAAATTCGACAATTTTCTCCATAGGACCCTGGCCTCCCTGACCCCAGGCAGGGGTCAAGAGAGCCTCCTTGTGTGCAGGTTTGGTTGCATCTTGCTTCAAGCTGAGGCAGCAACTCCCTGTGTCAGAAAGCAATCAGCTGTCCATAACAGTGGGCCCAGGAGTAATTGTCAAAGTCAAAATGGTGCTGTAAGGTGCTGTCAGCTCACCACAAGCTCTGTGGGCACATTCACGTCAGGATGCCACTTTGCTAATGCCTGCACCACAAACACAGCCCCGCACTGGTTCCAAAGCCAGAAACACACTAAGAGCGAGCTCTGAAAGTATCTCACTGGGAGAGCTCAAAATACCATAAGCACATCTCAAACACCATAGTAATGCTTTGGGAAGGTGTTATTAGTACCTAGAAAGGGCTCTGGGCAATGAGAGCTTGTGTGCTAGACACAATGAATCCACAGATATTCAGGCAATCAGTTGCTTGTGGGGAGGGCTAACGTGAGCTAATTCTCTGAAAAGAGCTTATAGATAACTATGGGAAACCATAATTGCACATTGCTCCTATCTAATACAGCAGTTTAGCATTAAAGTTCCAACTGTACATGGTAATTGACAGTTATTTAATAATTGACTAAATACTAAGTAATAATTGAATAGCATACTTTGTTTACAAATATCTGTACACAATGTGCTCTTTTAATACCACCAGCAGCATTTATTTGTCTGTTAATACTGTTCTCTAGGAAAGTCATGTGGCACTGTAGGATCTGCTACAAAGCAGTTGCAACCTAATGAACTCAGCCTGAAACATACTACTATACATATTGATTCTGAGTATAAATATTGTCACACTGCATAATTTTATCAATTTAATTTCTAAAACTTTGTCAAAATAAATTTGGCAATTGAAGTTTTAAAAAATTGTTCTAGATGCCTTATTAACTACATTTGTTTACTATATTTTTTACTACATTAATTATGACTTCATTTATCTATAATGAAAAGAAAATTGGATTCCTCTACAGTAACTGTTTCTGTATTACACTGCCAGTATATCAGGGCAGAGATTGTCTTATGTTGCACACATGCAAGACAATATACATACTTATTCCTCACATAGTATTCATGTAAGGCTAAGAAAGCCTTAACCACAGCTCAGCAAAAAGGTCTAGAAGGAGAAAAAGGCAGATAAATCAGATATCAAACAAACAGAGTCATTTTGTCAAACAAAATGAGTCTTTATGAGTCAAGAGCTGGGCTCAAGGCTGAGCTAGGTTTTCTCCCAAACCAGTAAGACACGGCATCCTTCCCTCTGTGAATGAGACACAAATATTAGGCATTATAGCAAAGACCCTGCAGAAATGGTTCACACTCCTGACAAATTTTTCAAAACCCCTTTCAGATCTAGAGTGGATCTGGTTTTCCTCATGCTCTGAAGCATGGGAAAACATGGGGCATGCTTATCCTCAGAGAGTTGGCCCTATCCCCAGCTATGCAGAGTTAACATGATGATCTTCTCTATAGAGCTATGAGGGTGAAAGGATCCTCTCTGCTTTCTCTCTAGCCTCTATAAGTCAACATAGTAAATTGAGGATACCTTCTGAGATGGCTTTTATGTGCCACATAGAAACAGAGCAATTAGGGAATCTGACAAGTACACACTACAGAGAACAAACACGGTGGGGAAATACAGCTTGATACACCTCCTAGGAACATGAGCAAAGCCCTGCAACTGAGGCAGTTATCAAAAGCTACCACTGTGTGAGTTAATAGAGAAGGGCTAAAAATAAATGGCAAGTCTGAAAAAATGCTGAATGCAGACCCAGAGGGACTACCAATAAAATTTGTCTTCAAGTCTCTACCCAGACAGTAGAGGGCTGCACAAATTCTCCAGCACGGGAAAGGTTTAACGTGACAGAAGACATAACTGAGCCTGTGCCTGATCCTAGGCAGGGGCCCAGCTTAGCTCCAGGCTAGAAAACAGCTAATCTGAGATACAACAGGGCAGCATTGGTCACACAGGAGCCATTTGGCAGGAAATGTGAGGTCGACAGGCCTTGATCACATCAAGTGTGTGACTGAACCTTGGGTGCTTGCAGGGCAGGTTTGGCTTGCCCAATGCCCCTTGCTTTGACTAAGTACAGGGCAGGGGAAATGGAGCCAAATGATTGTTCCATCAGGTAGATTTAGATCTTGTTACGAATCAGAATATACCTGATTAAGATGACTACATGTTCCTGGTTCCCTGTTTTGTACAGGGCGCCCTCATTAAACTCTTGGCAGAAACCCTGTCCACTTTGGACAAAACTTCTCCTTTTCTTGGCAGAAACCTTGTACACTTTGGGCATATCCTGTCCACTTTGCTGCCTTCATGATGAGGGCTCACAGCTTTTGTGAGTGCTGGAAACCTCAAACCTAAACCATAGGCATATGGTCCCTTTTGGACCTCTCCTCAGTGCATCAGTCACTATTTTTTGCCATTTTGCCTTCAGGGAAGACAAGATAGGAGATATTAGGGTTTTTAAGCCAATTGTCCCTCCCCAGAATCACTCCAAAGCAGCTCCAGCCTCATTTTATATCTGCTCTACTTGGGGGCTTTACTCCCAACAGCAGCAGTAATTAGTTCCTACCTTACACCCCCTTTTGCTCTTGTCTGGGTTCTACATTTGTCATTTATCTGTCTCTGTGAGTGATTCAGCTCCTGTGTTACACGGGGAGGGACAGTGATAGTGCTTGCTCTGCAGGTATAGCACAGACCCTGCTCTATCACATGCCTAAGCCCTGATATACTGCAGAGCTCATGGCAATCCCTGGCAGTGGGGTCAGTCATTATAAATATTCAACAGAGAAATGCTTGGAGAACAGTGAAACTGAGATATTGAAGGATGATAGTTCTGGAGAAACAAATTACCCCTCAAAGTCTGTATGATTTCCTGCCTCATACACTAAAGCATCAAGGCCCAGGACAGCCTTACTAATTGTGAGGGAGATTTGGGGCTTTTGGGTCTATTTTGCTCAGAGACACTAAGTGTCTTCAGAGAAATAATTATACACTTTATCAGGCCATACAAGAGAACTGGAAAAGGGAGATAGATTTTCCAGAATATAGGACCTGTATGAGGTCATTTAGTGTTTTGATCCTATGAACATCATTATTCTTGGCTCAGTTTGAGCACTGCATCTTTCCAAAGGCTCTAATTGATTTGGTACTGTACAAGATGAATAAGAATATGGCAACTGAAAATTTATTCTTGAGTTGAGGAATGAGTAGTATACTTATTTTCCATTACGTTCTAATTAAATATGGTAAATAAAAAGATAGGTAGGTTGCCTTATTCAGGAACAAGTTGATCATCCAAGCAACAAATTTGTGGTATGGCTGTTTGGCATTTACCTCTAGCCTAGAAATTTGTGCCAATTATCTTACCATTACTGGAACATGGTACATCAGACTGCATACTTCAGGCATATAATTTCAAGGGCAGGAAAGGCATATCAAAAACATCATTTTCTAATTCTGTAGATGAGGGTTTGTTTACACAATCTTATACCATTTGAGATGATTGGAGGCAAGATCAGTAGAAAAAACTAGCTTTACTATAGATAACGTGAGCCTCGCCAGGCCTATTTCTTAAGGCTTATATTAATGTCAATACAAGTTTCAAGGGACTACCCATAGTATAGTCTTGAAAATAAGATGTCACATTTCAATTAATTTAACCCAAGGCACAATTTTTTAAGTGCACACTGTAAATATTAAATAAATTTGTCTACTCCCTTGTAGCTGCTGCTTATTGTTTGAGAAATATTTCAACTTAAAAACTAAAAACTGTGAAAATTTTGGCATGTGCCAAAAGAATTTTAGAATTTTGACATAAACTGTGATCTAATTAAACAATAAGACCTGACAAAACAGTCACCACTGTCTGATAATGACTTCCCGGGGCAGTTAAACATACCAAAGCAAAGCAGAACAGACTGAGAAGGTCAGCAGCAGCACTAAGAAACATTTTACAAGATGTCTAATCATTCTTGTAGCTCTAACTTTCTTTGGTTTATATTTCTTGTATTTTAAAAAATAAAACACACACATGGAAATATAGGAAAGACATTGTTCTGATTTATTTGCATATACAAAACCTCAAAACTACAACTATGTGGTCTATGAAAATAATCCTAGTCTGACGGACACATTATTTTGCAAATTTTATTAAAACATAATTATTGTTCTCATGTAGTAAAATGAATACCAACATACTGGGCCTAAAAAGAACATGATGGAGGCAGACTGTACTGGTACTTGCAATACTGCTGGCATAGGTATCCATCTGAAATGGAGACTAGAATATATACAGTTCTGCATCCTCTGTCATATATAAGATAATGGTTCAAGCTCACAGTGCAGACAATCTTAAAATGAGTTGCCCTGAGCTAATCTATTCACATACAATGCAGGATTTTCAGGCATCGTACTAATATGGAGTGGGAGTACCTAACTTCAGTGAGTTAAGCTTTGCCCCTATAATAACTCAAAACAATGGATGCATTCACAGGTTAGTTCAAGGTTCTTGTGTGCTATACCTAAGTTTACACTGCAACACATACTTCCATGGGCAGCTTCCTTTTTATCCATGAGAAAGGATAGCAGTGTTTAAGGTACAGAACTAAACTGTGGAGATGTTTATATAGCTTATTTTTATGATGCAGTTAAGTAACTGGAAACACAGCATATGTATCTCCTCATAGCTGAGAGAAATACAGCACCTCTCTTTACAGACCAGCAGTAGGGACCATCCCTTTGTTACCTGCTGGTTCTTTCAAAGACCGCTGGCAAAGAAGTGCTACCTACAACACACCTCAACAAATTACACTATTCATTTGATCTCTGAAGCCAATTTAAAGTTTACACATGATACCAAAAAGTAATTCCTTGCAGAACGGTAGTGACCATGTCCTGGTATAAAGTCTCTCCCTAATTTGGAGAAAAAGTCCATGTAAATACATGTATGTGCATATACTGAAACTGCATGTAATCTGCTGCTCTGTAACATCCCAGCAGCATGGCAATTATTACACTAACCTTATTACATTTACTTCAAGTACAGGATTTCCTGGTTTCCAGAAAATTAATTCCAATATACTAATTAGTTTCTAATTAACAGTATCAGACTACATACACAATATGCAAGACTTGATCCTATTTGCTTTTGTATACATAAAAAGGATTCAGTCACCCCCGTGTCCTCTAAAATATTTTGGTTTGTTTTTCACTTTTTAAGAGCTGATGCTGTGCTTACCTGCTGACTTCCATTGGGGTTTCTGTGTGGTTTAGCCTAAATACTCTTAATGCTGGACCTCTCGTGCTATGAGCTACTTCAAAGGACAGAACTAGAAAAGGGATTGCTTTTCTAAAAAGCACAATATCAAGGAGAAAAGGTAGCATTTTGAACTCATGATATCATGGAAAAATCATAGAGAAAATATATTAGAATGATAGATGGCATAAATTATAATATAAAACACCAGCAGAGGTGGTTTTTTTTTTCGTGGAATAGCTTTGAAATTGAACAGTCTCTGTTTTGTTCAAATTTATTGCTAAAGCCTCTAGTTGAAAAGTCACCAATGAACAGAATCAAAGTAATCAGATTTTTACATTACAAGAACTAGTAAAATCTTGGTTCACAGCTATGATTTCCTAACGAAGCACCAGTACCTATAAATGAATATAATTTCCTGCCTCAAGGCTCCCCAGTGTTTTAAGTACAGTGCCCATTTATCCATCAGCATTGACCAGATACTGTTGGATTATGATCTGCCCTTTGGAAGCAACATAAAGCAGGTCCATTTTTTAAGGTTTAATGTAGCATGTAGTTTATTATAGTTTTTCTGGTCAGAGGAATTTTTCCATAAATATTCCAATATAATGCAATCAAAACACAATTTTGATTTCTAGAGCAGACTTTTTCCTTGATCTACAATTGGTTGATTATATTATTAATCTAAAAAAATATATGTGTTCAAGCAGAGTGTTGATTAGGAGACTGACAGTCAAGTCACTTAGTAGTACTTATCAGAAGTAACAAATTTAAGCTAAAATTCCATAACCAAACTGAAAGTATGTCAGCTTCTACCAATCTGTGCGCAGCCCAGTGTCCTGTTCAGAGGTGGCAGTAGAGGAATGCAAGTACCACAGCTGCCAAAAATGTGTGCTAGACAGCCAAGAAGCAAGTGACCAGAGTAACAGAGGAATGCACTGATTCAGCAGCTGCTAACAGTGAGGATGAAATCCTAACCACAAATTAAATTAATCTCCTTCCATCATCAGAAAACACCAAAGGAAGGCAGAGTGCAATGAGCCATGCTGAAAGAAGAAAGTGTTATTTATATCTTCCAGACCCAGCACTGGTGAATTTGGCCCTTCATCTATAAATTACCCGTTTATGCCTTTAATAGATATTTCAGGACCAATGATTTGTAAGACAAAAAAGAGGGTTGAGACTCATGCAATGGCTCAGTGCAGTTATGTGTTGACCAAAAGGTTTAGCCTTTGCCCTAAATTTTCTGGGCCAAATTATAACATTAATCAGAATGTAGTTCATTGAGTTGCATGGATATATTTGAAGGCTGAAGTTAGTTCTCTATTTTGTGTGTTTCAGTGCCTCCAATAGCACAATATGGTCCCAAGTAATATTTCCATTCATTCTTCAAGATCTGAGGATTTCTGGAAAGAAATGTATGCTTGGGGTCATTTTGTAGTTTATTATGTCCCAGCATCTGAGGTGTTAACTTGTTTCATTGTTGGTCTGAGTGGAATTCTGGCAAACAATGGGATTTTTAAATGATCAAATTAAAATAATAAAAAGCTTTCTTACATGGTAAACCATTCTTAAGCACGCATTTTTTGGCATTTTGTAAATGTAAAAATATGTGGATTTAAAAATTAAGGAATACTTTATAACTATATGGGTAAGTAAATTCATCTTGAAGAGCAGGTTCTCTGTCCAAGTTACCACTCCTAATAAACACAGAATTATAATAAAACAAATGAAAAATGTTAACCACAGAGGTATCAGCAGGCACCACTGTAATTATTACCATGATTTGTTTATTGACAGCTATAACAAATTTTAGCAGACAGAAACTGGAATCTTAGGAATAGCAATTGGACTATGTTTAAGTATCATTAAATTCTAACTAGTAAGAACTGTTGGGCTGCTCTTACTTGGGAAAATATCCCCAGAAGGAAGACTCTTTTTAGCCTAACCTTTTTCTTTATTTCTTGTAAGAGCTTAACAGGCTGCAAATATTTTCGGAGAAGCATTCATTAGGGTGATGTAAAAGGCTGCATCCTGCTCTCTAGTACTATGTGCAGAGAGAACCAGCTTACAAACAAGTTACCACAGGGTAACATAGGGTGTGAACTTACAGTGCCTCAGCTGCTCTCCTATAATTGCCTGTGTGCATGCTTTTATCCTGTGGTTACTTCAATACTTGTTCATTCTTTTTGCATAGAGATGTAAACTGCCTTGAATCATCTGAATAGCTCAGGGGAGAGAGGGTGCAGATGGTTCTCTGAAGCAGCTGATGTGCTGTGGGTCTTCTCCCTGACTCCACAAGAATAGGCCCTAAGCTCTTCCAGCACAAGTGACCTAACTCCAGCTGAGTGCAGTGACTCAGGATTTACATCACTGCAGCTGTGAGCAAACCCAAGCCCTTACCCTTCATCATGTAAGGCCATACCATATCATCAATTTTTAAGTCTAAGTCACAATTGGAATCAGTTAAGAGATCAACCTAAAAATCAATGACACAGTATGGCCCAGAGACAGCAGCAATCCTTCCTGTAGATCTCACATCTTTACTTTTAATTCTCCTCTGTTGGACAGACCTGGCCCCTTTTGTTCTGCTCCTACTCCGAGTTAAATCAGAGATGGGCACAGAGTAAAAGATGGCATCTGGATTCCAGTTACCTGGATATATCTGAAATTTCAGCTCAGGCCCTGACTCTAATTTTGACATGGTACTAACATCACACAGATGCGCAGACCCTTGTTGATCCTTGCTGATGCTTGTTGATCCTCCTGAGACCGGGAGAATACAAACTCTCTACTAATGATGGCAAAGAGCAGTGGAAATAATTTTCCAAGAGATTTCCGCTACTTTGCAAGACCAAGCATTATCACTAGGAGATAAGACACTATGGCAATTCTTAAGATAGGAAGTCTCACTCCGACCTTCAGCCCTCACAGAGCTTCAGAGCAACTGAACAAATTTCTGCATAGGATTTTCACTTTGGTTTCACACACAAATGGCCAAAGTTCAGCTTTACATCTGTCTCTGTAGCTGGGAAGAAGACTATCTCATCAATAGCAATCTCTCCAAGTTTATCTTCAATTAAAGATTCGTGGATATCATTCAGCATTGCAAAGAGTTTACAAGTTCTTCCTGTTCAGCTCCCCATTGTCATTTGCTGCTGCTCAAAGAAGCTTATGTGTGGCTGTCTCATTTGAGCACAGTCAAACTGGTTGACAGGTGGAAGCTCACAAATACAAATTATTAAGGCAATACAGCTTTCTTCAATTAAGTGCATTTAACTAGTTTTTAAAATAGCAGTACATTTTGAAGACAAAAATACCGCTGTCAAGGCCAGCTATAACTTCTCTGAGGTGAATAAGATTAAAAAGATTTTTGGCATTCCTGCCATGGGGACCCCACCCCACAAGCATACCACAGCAATCTCCACCTGCAGTGGTGCAAGGCAGACCGTGTGTGCCTGTGCATGGAGGTGGACACATGCCTACATGTGGTTTTTCAGCCAAAGTGGATTTAGAATCCCGTGGCTAAATTCTGTGCCCATTTACACCCGCTCTAATCCCAGCAAAATTAGTGGGATAGCAGGCATGTGAGGCAGCACAGTGCTGGCCTCCAGACTGTGATTCCATTCAATAATCACACTGAGGCACTTGTGCTGAATGAATGCTTTTACCTTCTCCCTTTAAACCTGATATTTCAGATATTAAGAGAAAATAATTACATCCTCCTCCTGGGAGGTTTATTTCAAATCCTTGCTAGGGCCCCACTGTGGCCAGTGCTCACATTTTTCAAAATTGATTTTAGACAGTATAAATAGTCTGAAGCTGCATGTGACATTTCCTCACCCGAACAATGACACACTATTGCAGAAACATTTCCCAATGCAACACGTGGGTTTGTTTTTTGGCATCACTTATTCATTAACCCTTTTGTACTCTGCCAACAAGAGATACCTCTACAAGAGATACCTCTTGTTCATACCACATGAACAAACTGATCACTGTTAGAAGAGGACCTAAGATTAATATCTTAGCAGAGAGGCTCCTGCTTAGAAGGGATTTTGTTCCTGTAACTTCACAAGTTACAACTTGTCAGCTGCACAATAGAAACAGATCATGCATGAGCCTTCAGCCAGTCCTGAAAATACATTAGCTAAAATTACCTTCCTGATATTGCTTGCTCTTCTCAAGCTGCATGCACACTCTCCATTGAGAAGCAAATCAAATTATTTTAACCTCTCTTTCACATTAAAACTGTTCATTACAATTCCTTGTTTAGGCGAGAGAAGAACATTTTAATTCTTAAATTTACCTAATGATTTCTATTTCTGACTCTCTTCCTGGGTAGGTAATCTGGGGAAAATACTAAAGGAAAAAGACAATTAGTTTCTTATGAAATAGGCTTTGAATACTAGAGTTTATGTTCACCTCAAAATAAAAATCAATATAAGTCCTTATTTCTAGGTTGGCACTCTAAGCCCATAAATGCAGGGTAAAAGACCTGTACATGAAGAAAAACCTATTTAGCAACTTAAATTACTGAGGTGTGTGGATCAGGCGCATCACATTTTAACTTCCAGAGGTAAATGCTCTATAGTTTTTATGCTTGATATTTACAATGATTTTTTTTGCCGCAAGTCACAGAGATTCTGTCCACCCTTTCAGCTTTTACATTTTTATCCTGCTTCTATATATAATTTTTTAAATCCAGGATGTGATGAGGTGAAAAAATGCTTATGGTTACTGATGTAAATACCTGAAATGTGAAAGCAGATAGCTTCTATCCCAGCTGAGCACCATGACCACTAACACTTGCCTAAAATCAACTTCTGAAGATGTGAGGCACTGATGAAACAGTACAAACTGTTTCATCATTCCACATCTTGAAGTCTAAGTCCAGTAGAAACATCTTAACTAACCTGCCAGAATCTGCAGGGCTCTTGAGGAGCTCTAATATTAGCAGCCCTCTTGCTTCCACCACATGCAGAACTGGCTCACTACTTCAATTAAAATGTAATCTTAAAGGCAAATCCCCAAAGGCCGATTTCAGTAGAAAAACACTTCCACAGGTTTTTATTGGCTCTAGACATGGCCACTGATACTGCTAGCCATGTCTTGATATGATTTTGGTCTGAAGAAGTCTGAATGCTTTAAATCCCTGAGCTTAAAACTCCTTCCTATGAGCTGAATTCAAAGCACATTGGTGTGACTGTGCTATGCACACAAACACACATCAGTGAGCAGTGACTGCCCTTCTCTAAAACATTTGTCTATTGATTTTGTTACAGTATTAGTTACAGCCATATCTCAAGTCTGTGCTGTAAATCTGTTGCTGTTTAAATGTTTAAATGATAGTATAAAACTCAGATCATATTGATGTTGCAGATAAATGATGTTTTAGCTCAGTGAACTGCTGGAACAACACTTAGCCACTCTGAATTACTGCACTTCCTAGACATTTTGTACTTCAGGAATATGAGCAAAGTCTCAGCCTCTGGTTTTCTAACATTACAGTTTGAAGTGTTACAGTGGCAGCTTAGGAAGAGCTCCTTGCTTCTGTAGTAAACTTTTACAATGAGTATTTCAATTTGTTTGCTTATTTCATTGACATTTGTGTGTGCATACACACACATGCATGCACACATTTCATTGCTAATTTATAAAGCACAGGGTGAGAATATGATCACAGTGTATCAAAAATAACCCAGGAGAAAGAGCAGTAACGCATATAGCCTGAAAACCTTCCATCAAACATCTTGAAGTTGCTGTGGCTGTTACACTGACCTACATGAGTTGTTATTGCCATTTGGCTCTGAATTATTAACAATCAGTAGAAAGATTTAGCATCCTTTCAAATCCAGTTTTGTCTATATACTCTAAGATAAAAACAGTTTACACTCAATGCTAGTTAGAAAACATCTGTGAGCACCCCAGCACTCTGCTTCTAGTGGTAACCTTGTTAGTGCCCCACATAACTGCATGTAACCACTCAGCATGACAACCTCTTGCGTTTCTCTTTATGAATAATTTTGTTATACCACATCCATTTTCATGTGTTCTTTAGTACAGCACACTACTACATTTATTAGAGTCCCCACCAGAGAATTATTCTTCTTGTTATCCTTAATGGCGCTGTGTGCTGCTCTCTCTGGATTGTAAGCTTGGCACATTTCAAATCTCATTCACTAGGGTTTTCTTCCCTTTATTCTCTTTAAAATTCCAGCAAAGAATTTAACAGGTGGCAAAATAAATATATGACATGTATATCAGAAGCAAATTTAGCAGAACAAATGGAAGAATTTCAGGTGATTGTGGGATGCAAATGGAATGAAAGCTGAACTCTGTAACTTCAATGTAACATTTTATGTGGAAAGTTGTGATTTTTCAACCAAAATTTTAATTTTCTTTTGAATGACAAATGAGAACAAAAGTGGGACTTATCCACAAAATTTTACTTGTCCCAGTTACCAATTTAATTACCATCTAAATTGGAAAATTGAGAAAAGACTCAATATCCTGCTCTACTTTTATTAAACTGGCAAAAAGGATCAGAATTTGAGGGGGAAAGTATTGCTACTTGTGTTGGATTGTCATATCTCTAAATCTGGTTTTATTAGAAAATATCATGAACTGCAGGGCACGCTTTAATGTTCCCAGGCATGTCATAGAGATTTGTAGGTGAGGACCACGATCCAAGCTCCTTCCTCTTTGCTACGCTAATAAGGATGATATACTTCGGGAAATTGAGGTGTCAGGGAAAATGTTCTTCAGCAAAGTCATAATTATAAAAACAATGAGTCATCAGGCAGAGATGATGATATTACACCAAAAGTCCAGAAGATCTTAGGTATAAATTGGCTGGGCTGGTGGCAAATGACAAGCTCTTACTTGAGAAAGGTTCTGCTCCAAAGGAGTTGGACCATGGGAATATTGTCCCTTCAGTGCCTAAGTGTCATCTCAGAATGATCAAGGAATTAGTCTTGAATCATCCATCCCATATCTGACCAGGTGAATTTGGTAAACTGATTCAAATACAAAACTAGGTCTCAATCCCTTGAGATTCAGCACAGCTCTGTTGGTACTACAGCAAGGTAAGGAAAGCCACCTGACACAAGGTAGCTGCAGGCAGAGCCAGCCTGTGACAACCTTCTTCATTACAAACTACTAAGGAAGCCAAGTGGTTAGGAAGAGATACTACTGGGGTAAAAATTTGTGCAGCAGAAATTTGATTATGCCATTCAGGTCAATTTTCTGCATAGCTAAAGGCTAACTATTGAAAGCTTCTTCTATTTCATAGCCTGTTAATGCTCTGGGAGGCCCAGAAGCAGTGAGATGGCAGCATCTGCAGGGTATGGAGGAGTATTTATCTCAGGACAAAGTAGAATAATAATAATATGCTAAAGCATCACAAGCAGCTATGCAAAGGGACCCAAAATTAATTGTTGACAATGGTAATGTACATCAACATAGAAAATACGAACCTTTTATGCCAAGAGCGAGAACTAAAATAGCAAACAAAACTCCAGTAAAATCTACAGCTGCCAGAAGAAAGGAATAAAGAAGTGTTGGGTGAGTGAGATATAATGAATAACAATCAGACTGTTTGAATGCCCTGAAAAGACTAAGATTATTTATTCTAGAAGGGAAATTAACAAGATGAGGACATATTGGAAGCATGCTATTGAATGACAAAGTAAATCATGTCTTTCCTATCATGATAAAGAGCCCAAAAAATCCTTAATCAAATTAAAAGTTGGAGAATTCAAAATATTTGGTACCATTTACAGCCACTGGACAAACACGGCACAAAAATTATATAAAACTCATGTAATTTCTACAGAAGCAAACAAAAAAGTCAGTTACCAGAACTGAGTCTAAAAAGCACTGTTAAAGGAGTAATAAAGTACTTTCTTCCAAATTTAAACCAATCTCAGAACATTATGTATTATCAATGCATTGAATTGTGAGAAAAATCATCCCACACCTTCTTAGTGTAGGAGAAATGAAGATACTTGTTATCTCAAGTGTCTGCCATGGATCACTGTCAGAGACAAATCTAAAGTCCTTTCCAGAGTGCAGACAGCTCTATTTCTTTGTTTTGATTGTATTTTTTCAATTTGCCAAGCAGGCAAGTCAACACAGCAGAATCAGTAACCAGCTAATATAAGGTGAATGTTAAACTATCTGCTGTCACTAAATAATTATATATTCACAATGCTCACAATGGAGAAAGTGGTTATTTTGCTACGTGGACTATAATTCAGATCCTCCCTTGCACTCTTCTGGCTGTGAGAAGCAGTCCACTCCTCCAAGTGCTGCAGATGCTGATACTTCAGCTCTTCACAGAAACTATTTCTCACACACATGAGGACTTGTTTAGCTACATCACACAGAAGAACTCAGTGCCTGCATTACACTACAGACTTGATTTGATTTGGTATGAAAACTGCTAGTCACCTTAGGACCTCTACTTCAAGAATATAAAAATGAGTACTACAATATTTTGAAATACACTTTTCACAGTAAATTCACAAATAGTATGCTTTGATACTCATAAAAGAAAAATAGTTGTCAAAATATTAATCTTTTCTATAAAATTACTATAGAAATTCCATATGGTTCAGGTTTTGTACAGGAGAATCCAAAATCTGCTGCAGTCCATGGTGAGGGCAGAGCTGGACCTTTCGTTCACACTCCAGAGCTACACATTCATTAAAAATAAGTAAGCCTATAGTTTGTAAAATCTCAAAGAAAAAAAAAATCATAATACAAAACAAGTAAAACTAATGCAGAAGGAGTTGCTTGAGTTTGGAAGGAGAATGAAAAAAGTGACGCAAAATATAAACTGTCCTGGTCATCTCAAAATGTACAAACTCTGAAACCAAAAGTGAGATATTCAATGTTAGCATCTATAACTAATACACTAAAAATGTAGCAAAGGTGAGGAACAATATTAAGTAAAATCTAGCAAGGATTTCCCAGACTACCACATGCCTCCCTGGGAGAAGATGTGTGAAAGCCTGGCTATACAGGATAGGAAAGTTTAAGACAGGTATATCATAATCAACACATAGGGCTGGGTTGTGAGGACTCAAACTTTGAGCAGATCATGAAATGCAGTTGTAAGAGCATCTCAAAATACATTTCCACGACAGCTTGCAATTAGACAAAGTGTGTACTATTAAGCACTACAGACAAGTTTAAGTAATACCAGCAAGTTTCATGACCCAAATGCAGTGGCAGTCATCAAGTATTCTGCAGATCCATAATTTTTGTGAACAAGTATGAAAAGATTATAATGAATTTTTGAAAATTAATTAATAGGATACTTAAATCATTGCTTTTGTAGTAGAGCAGAATTCAACTTCTCAGTAAAAGTTTAAACAAAGTTTAAAGCTGGTCATCCCCAAGGCAAAAAACTGGTCTATTGCTATCAGTAAAAGAAGGAAAAATTAGAAGTTCTTCAAGAACATCACAATGCCTCTGGAAGATTATCCATGAAAGGTTTACAGAATAGTTGCACAGGACCTTGTTACATAACAGGCTACAATGAAAATCACATTGCTCAGCTCCTACCATAGTCTTTATCCAGACTGATAAAATTAAGTTTTAAACAATTTTGCTGTGAAAATTTCCATAAGAAAGGCATAGGACTTACGTGTCCTATGGTGAGAATTCTTACTAACTTACTGTGATATATTTTTCAAAGGATACTGAGAGATTCTTGGATCAAAAGCTCTATCTACACATATCACATAACTGTATGTTAACGGCAATAAAAACCTGTTTGGATAAAATAATTTTTTTTCTTGCATCTTTAATTGAGAGAACTTGAGGACTAAGCAATACTAATGCCTTCAGATTTCAACAGAGAGAATTCAGTTTGCCCCTACAGTGTCATCCAAGTGGTACACAGTAATATACAAAAACATACGTATTTGTAAGATTTAAATATAGAAGTCAATTTACAAATGGAAGTATTTTCCTTCTTTCAAATGTACAGGAATGCAACCCATTCATAAATAAACTGTTAAAAGATTGCACTGGGGTCCAGATGCCACACCAGCCACCATCTCTGCAAGACAACTGGCCTACTTGGCATCCTCAGTGCTCTGCAAACTGTTCAGATACCTCTAGAAAAGTAAAAGAAGCATCTGAGAACATTGGGGATTAATGAGCAGTGATTTGGTTGTTATGAAATGCATTAATCATATGGCTTGGAGGAGAGGTAACAGTTGACTTCATTTAACAAGTTGGTTACAGGGACTCACTGCCAGGAATGGAAAGAGGCGACCAAGCCAATCAGCTGACTTTCCACTCCAACATTCCTTACCCCATCAGAGTGCCCTGGCATCTCTGCCACCCTGGTGGATTGGGCAACAGCTGCACCCCAAACATATTGTGCCCACTTTTCCCCAGTGTACAAAGACCAAAAAGGTCAGTATTTCCTCCTGACCACAATCCGTGACCTAAACCATGATAGGACAGAAGATATTAGAAGGTGGCGGTCAGTCCATTTTAAAGCCCTGATTTGCTTTGTCCATGATGCTCCATATTGCTGACACAGGCAAGAGCTGACAGGAGATGGAGAAAACCGTATTCCAAAGCAAACGGATCTATCCATTGGCCTCTCAGGAGGAGTTTGCTATATATCCTGGAATGCCTAATGTTCAGAAAATTTATCTTGGTAAAGGCTCAGGAAAATGTATGTTTTTATTTTACCCTAAGTAAAAATACTGGTCAATGTGAAATTAAAAAGTGAAAATAATACTCCCCCTTGTAAAAAAATTCCAGCCTCCTACACTGACTGTATCTTGTAGACGTCTAAAACAAATAACATGAATTTTATGTGGTTTTTTTTCTACTAACATTTTATTGGTATTTATAACGTAGTACAGAGAGACATTTAAGAGGGAAAAAGGCAAGTTACAATAACACACCAAAGCATTTAGAAAAGGCTGTGGTTGCAGAGGACACAGACCATGCTACTTTCCTCTTTCTTTCAAGGTGAGTACCAGAAAACAGCAGGCAAGTAATCCAAATTCTTTCTGTTGCCACTGAGGCACACGGTGGCATAGAAATAACATATTTCATATGGTCACCTTTTCATACTTCATATTCTGATTCTAGCAAAAGAACTAGGTCTACAGAATGCAGAAGTAGTATGTGTAGATCATCATTAATACAATGGTAGCAAACAATCAAAAAAGCACCAAAACACAGTTGGCTGTGTTTGGCTCAAAAAGTAGTAATAAGTAGAAGGGTGAGCAGCCTCTGTGATAGTCCTGTAACCTATCAGAGCTCTGAGCTTGAGCCAAGTGTCCGTAACTACACTGTCTGCAAAGGTGAAGCTTGTAACTATGGATTTAAATCTCTGATCAGATACCAAAGATATGTTTGAGATGTACAAATGCAATTGTTCATGGCACTTGTTGAATATAGCAGACTTTCTGAGTGCGTGATTGATGTTAGCCAGTTAATCCTTTACAATTCCCATAAATTAGCTCTTGAGACTTCTCTTCAGTAGAGCATTGGGTAGTTTGTTATTTAGATTTTAGTTATCGACACCGTATTTAGATCTTAGTTGTCGACAACCTTTTCAACCAGTGTCATCTACTACAGTCTTAATCAGGAAAATTTAAGCAAGACCTCCTCCTAGCCTTGAGGATAATGGCCTTGAAAGCAAAAGTTCTGGTGTCTTATTTCAAATCCAGTGGTTGTCCCTATGATCTCTCAAGAAATATCTGGTCATGTGGACTTAGATTAGACAGGGAGTTAAGTACATAGCTGGCTCTGTAATACTGCATACAGAAAGTGATGGGCCTTCATCAAGCTACCTTAAAGATTCAGTTATCTGACACCCCAGGCTGGGGTATGAAGAGCTCCTGTTATTCCACTGGATGATTGATATATCCTGTTATTCCAGTGGATGATATCTAAATCATAGTTCCAATGTATTTGAGAAATTGTGGCAGTCAGTAAATTTCCCACTGGATGAAAAAGGGAATCATCACCTCCATTTTTTAAAAAGGGAAGTAAGGAAGACCTGGGGAGCTACAGGCTAGTCAAGTCTCACCTCTGTGCCCATCACAAGCACAGAGAGGATCCTCCAGAAAACTATGCTAAGGCACATGGAATATAAGGAGACTGGCTGATGACAGCCAACATAGATTCGTTAAAGACAAATTTGCCTGATAAATTTGATGGCTTTTAATGACAGCGTTACAACTTTGGTGGATAGGGAAGAGCAACTGGTATCATCTACCTGGACTTGTGCAAAGCATTGGACACCACCCTAACATGAGATCCTTGTCTCTAAACTGGGCAGGCATAGATTTGATGGATGGACTACCTGGTGGATAGAGAATTGGCTGAGTGGCCACATTCAAAGAGTTGTGGTCAGCATCTCAATGTCCGAGTGGAATCCAGTAAGTAATAACTGGTGGTGATCCTCAGGAGTCAGTATGGGACTGGCTCTGTTTCTCAGCTGTGTCAGTGACACGGACAGTGGGATCAGGAGCACCCTCATCGGTGACAATGACACCGAGCTGTGGGGTGTGGCCCACACGCTGGAGGGAAGGGATGCCAGCCAGAGGGACACTGACAGGCTGGAGAGCAGGGCCCCCGTGAACCTTGTGACATTCACCAAGAGCAAGGCCCTGCTCCTGGCTCGGGGCAAGCCCAAGCACTAACAGGGCTGGGCAGAGAACGGATTGAGAGCAGCCCTGAGGAGGACTTGGGGGTTTTGGCTGCGCTGAGCCAGCAAAACCAACCCTAGCGTGGCCAGCAGCTGCATGGAGCTGATTCTCCTCCTCTGCTCTCAGGAGACAATGCATAGAGTGCTGTGTCCAGCTCTGGGGCCCCAACAGATGTGGATCTGTTGGAATGAGTCCATTTGAGGGCAAAAAAGATGATCAGAGGGCTGGAGCACCTCTCCTGTGAAAACAAGCTGAGAGAATTGGAGTTGTTCAGCCTGAAGAACAAAAGGCTTTGGGGAGAGCTTAAAGCCCCTTCCAGTACCTGAAGGGTCTGCAAGAGAGCTGGAGAAGGACTTTTCACAAGGACAAGTAATGATAGAACAAGGGGGAATGGCTTTAAACTGAAAAAGGGTAGGTTTAGATTGGATATTAGGAAGAATTTCTTTATTGGTAGTATGGTGATGAACTGGAACCAGCTGTCTGGAACAGTTGTGGGTGCCCCATTCCTGAAAGTGTTCAAGGCCAGGTTGGATGGGTCTTTGAGCAATCTGGAGTAGTGGGAGGTGTCCCTGCCCTTGGCAGTGGCATTGGAACTAGATGATCTTTAAGGTCCCTTCCAACCCAAACCACTCTGTGATTCGGTGATATACAATGAACAGTTGTTTTCCTTCCAGTACAAGACAATATAACCTTTGCTTAGCTCAAGTTGTTTCAGTAAATACAGGGTACTGAAGCAAGTTTAGATTAAGTTATATTAATGCCCACAGCTCTCAATCAAGCATATTTGCATCATAATGCCCTTAAAAGTTTTATGTTTGTGTATTAAGCCAGAAGTTCTTTCACAGATCTGCTTTCTTAGAGCCACAGTCAAAATAAAGGTATTAAAGTAATAAAGGCCTGGAATCCAATAATAATATGTTAATTCCAATACCACAGAATAGTAAAATTCCTTCACATTTCAGCAAACAATCTTTCTTACTTTCTTAGGCTGTGATGACTAAGGCAGTCTCTGAGGGGGTGGAAAGGCACGTAGAAATGTTCTGGGTTGCAGCTTGTTAACTATTCCAATGGAAGCAGTCTACTGCCTCTAATGAGCTCACTGTTTTAAAACAAAGATATTGCACCAACTGTAGAGCTCGCTGGTGCCACCAATTAGTGAAAATATAAGCGTGGTTATTGTTGCTTCTAAGGTAAAACTGTCATTTGAGAGCATCAAAGCCACTCTCATCATTGCTGAAAGCACACTTCACTGTACCATCTCTGTGAAAAATTATCCAGAGAGTGGAAAAATAAAAATATATAGTATATTAAAAATAATACTACAACGGCTGCTATCCAGATGCAGCTGTTAGCTCTTACTCTTCTATAAAGGGTCTTTTCCAACAAATGATTCTATTTCCAATAAATGATTCTATGATTCAATTTTCTTAAGCATGAAAGCTTGTAAATGTGTGACTTTTATATTGGACTGCCTGTCTGCAAGGCATAATGCTTGATTTAGTGTGTTAGTTTAACATTAGATATTAGGACAAAGAAAAAGATGGAAGATTCTAATATAGTGTCAGACACATCAACACCACCTTTCTCAGGCAACAAAGTCAGTCTGAGACTAAGAAAGAGGGTGGTACTGGAACCAGTAGGAACATGATGACCCTGCTACATCACTGCACAACTTGATGAGACGCACAGAAAATGCGGAAGCCCTTGGGGAAGCAGCTCAAGGGTTTAGGACAAAAAGCACCTTAATAGCAGAACCTGGATAACAGGGAAGAAACACTGAAATACTCCCAGGTATAAGCTCAAAAAGCAACCCAAATAAAACAACTAGGACAAAAATAAGTGGCAGGCTCTGTCAGAGCCATTTTTATCCCAAAACTAAAGAGAATGAGAAGATGAATTAGAAACACATTGGGTTCTGCTCATATGACAAACTGAAATCTCCACAAGAAAAACACATATGGGCTTTGTAGCTTGTTAGCTCCTCAGGGTGCAAGAGAAGCAGTCCTGGATTGAGAACCTATAACTGACCATGAATTTCTTAGTTCTGTCCCCAAGGAAGAAGTAGAAATCACAACATTAAATAGCACTTTACCTCTTTGATGCTGGAGCTATTAATTTACCCTCTGGTACATATACACATACACCTTCCTTTATTATCTGATTGGCCAGGTTGCTCCATCAAGGAAGTGAAAAGAAGGCAAAATCCTGGAACACTTCTGCCTTCTGTACAGAAAAGATATAATCTTTACTTAGGAGCTAGCTTTCTGTAAGTAACTCATGCCCCCAAAAGAGATAACATTTACATTATAGTTTTGCACATGGTAATCGACTTTTGCTTTCATTTTATATGACAACCTGGTTTAAACCAAACAACGTCTGAACCATCTCAAACTGCTGGAAACCACAGTTCATCGGGAATTCTCCAATGACATTTACTTGTCAAAAATGCTGGTTCATCAAAATTTATAAATTGCCCCCAGAGTATTTCAGCCAACACCTGGTGACATCCTGTCTGTTAGACAGGTCTTAGAATGTCTGGCTTCTTGCCAGCCTGTCTGCTGAGCTGTTGGGAAGCCCAGTTTCCCAGACTGCTGTATGGCCTTCCACTGAAGTTCTCAGTGCTGGTACTTACCTGCAAGCCTTTGCCAACCTCAGTCAAACCAGAGTTTTGGGATCAAGGACCCTTGCCTCATGCCCAAAAATGGCTTGCACTGTAGCTTGTAGGCATCTGCAGGATGACATCTATCATCATACTGAATCCCAAAGCTTTCAAATGCCCACTTCTGAAATCTGTTCAGGCTGCCTGTCTTCAATACTGCTCCAAAATCTGGGAACAAAGTGGACTAGAAATCTTGTGTCCTCGCTCTCAGGACAGATAGTACAGTGGACTGTGGCCCTGGGAGCCCCAGAACCAACAAAATTCCTTCCAATTTGATTCTTCTCTGCAAACCACAGCATTAAAACTGACCAAAATTATGTCAGACACCATCAGTCAGTCCAGCATTCCCTGCAGCACAGTTAATTTCAGATATATCATGTTTCCTGTGGTTTTGGCTTTTGTCAAAAATGGGGGGTAGTTCTCCCCTCTTCCTTCCTCCAACCTCAAAGAAAACATTAAAATCTCTGAAATAATGATTTTTTTTTTCCTTGTGAGCTCTACCTGCAGAAGCTACAAATTTGGCTATTTCATGACAGTATCCAGAGATCTCTGTAATGCAGACATTGGTATTTCCAGGTCTGCTTTCTACAGCTCTTCTCTATTAGGAAGAGATTTATTTTCCTTTCACCAGGCAGAGGAGAATGCACCTTGCCCTGCAGAGGCATTTTTAAGTTTCAAAATAGCCCCTTCTATTTCCAGCATTTTCTTTGAGATTGCTTCAGTCAGTGCTTGACAAAGGGCTGGTGCAGAAGCCCCAGGAAATCATAATTTTCCAAAACCTTTATGCTAAGTCTCTCAACTCATGCTACAGAAGCTAATACAGTATGAACAACACTCATCCTATTAAACCTTTGGGTTCTTGTGTCTAAAAATTAATTCCTTCAGGGTTTGTTTCTAGATATCATGTGCTCAGTCCAGGATACATAACATTTCGTCAAAAATATGAAGAAAAAAAGCAAAAGCATCTTTGAGAAGTATAACTGAAAGACTGCCAGAGAGCTCACAGAATGTCAAAATGGTGTGCAATATGCCGGGACTTGTTTTTCTTTCCAGTTAACTGAGTGTTAGGCATAATTCAGAGCCTGACTCAGTACAAAATACACTGTTGGCTACTCTACAGTAAAAGTTTGCACAAGGATTCTGTAACACTGAGCCTGAGTGAATTCTTTGCTAAACCATGCCCCCAGGATTCCCAGTATGCATATGTAAGCATGGCTGGAAATGGGGAAAGAAAAGGGGACAGACTCCTTACCACTGATAGGTGTAGCAGACCAGAAGGTCACAGTGGAGGGTGGGAGGAAGCACTGTTCTGCTCCATTTGGGCAGAAGAATTTTGTGTTTGTTCAGAAGCATAAGAAACTTTGAAACACCATATAAGGGCTGGGACTCAGGCCCTGCTGGAAAAAACCTGCTGGAGCTGAGCTCTGTGCATAACTCATATGAACATTAATGAGAGTTAAATGCACACATTGAAAGAAGAATAGACCCCTTAGTGATTTGTCAAGATAAAATTCAAAATAACTTTGAATGCTCAGAGGTAAATATTAGGTTTAGGAATTAAAAACAGCAGAAGTAGCGGAACAATTGCCTATAATGAGCTCCAGGAACAATCTACCCACTATACCAGGTTTTCATTAGAGTTATGGCCTGCAGCCATACCGCCTTGGGCTGTGATCTTAAAAGCTAAGACCAGTTGGGCTGCTTAGCATTCGGAAGAGAGACCTCCAAGAAAGCTTACCACTGCAGGAACAGCTTAGTGATGCAACAGACAATGTTTTTCCTTCTGATTCAGTATTGGATTCAGGTGTTAGGAGATCTGAAGGTCTTTTGTGTGAGATCCAAATCTGAGGATCTGATGATCTGTGATCAGTAAAGCATGCCTGTTATTTCCCATGAGTGTGCAATGGCACTTTGAAAAGGCTACTGCATTTCTCTGTAGAGGTGGTTTCATGTCAGTAACAGATAAAAGCTGCCAATATAATGTAATGATCAACTTCACAGTGAAGTTGAAAATCTAAATTTGCCAATATTGGGCAAGTATTTTAAGTCACAAAAGCTCCAGAAAGGTGCTAAGAAGTGTTTGCTGTATTTTTTAAAGGGTGTGCACATACCCTAAAAACACTGTTCCATCTCAGAGTTTTGCAAAGGGAGGGCACTTTTAACCCTGGGTTTACTGTTGATGTTACCACATTCATAATTAGGTAACACCTGCACGCACAGCTGAGCTGCCTCTACAGCAGCACCTGAACCATCAGAGCCCACAAAATGGGATTTAGGAGCAGCTCCCGAGGAAGCTCAATTGTCCAGCTGACTGGGAGAACAGCAGACCTGTCCTGTCCCCACTCTTAAATCCCTCAGATGGTAGCCCTGCAAGGAATCAGGTGCATTGAGTTGTAGACAATAAATAGTTTCCTATATCTGAATCAATGGGACTACTCACAGTGCAAAAAGTAAAAGATGCATCTGTGTCCAAAAAATGAAAGCATAAATGAGCAGTACAGCTACATATATTCTAATTGATGTTCTTGACCTATTAACCTCCCTGGTTGTCACTGTACTAACATTGTTTTGTTTATCCATGTCGGACATGATCCTGCTTGCTTCTGAGAGCCCTTGAGTCTGTAGTGCTCAAAAGGCTGACTTCATCAGGAATTCACTGAAATACATCAATTGGGGTTCATTGAATTCAATGATTTGAGAGCATTTGGCATCCCTTAGGAAGCAATTAGCACCTTCCAGAAAAGGGGCCGCAGACAATCAGGTCTAGGAAGTTCAGACAGGTTTTCCTCTGGGTTTTGGGACAGTTACTATATGTATAAAATAAATACTTGCCTTAATTTTTTGCTTCAGTTTTAAAATAGAATTTCGAATAGAGCCTGAGCTGTCTATTAACATTTGGTATCATGCAAGAACTGGACACAGCAAGTCTCTGATACTTGTGAGTAACCTATTGGTGATTTGCCAGAACTGAGCTGCTAAATTTATTTAATATGGAATTTTGTCATAATATGACCCAAACCAAACATCTCTCCACTTTAGTGTGATGCTTTTATTTGCATTATGTAGCTGAATAAAATGCTCTGTTTGAGATATCCATACAATTTACAGTAGTGGCTCATCCCTGACTTGTTGCAGAGAAGAAAGCCATGAGTTTGTTGGCTCTTGGACTCCAGGCTCTGTCATGGCTTGTGCTTGTACGCTGGACGAATTTGCTTGGTATTCCAGAGTTACCACTGACTTCATGGGAACAGGGAGGGTCACATAAACCAGCTGGAGATACATGTTCGTGGGGAGGAGGGAAAGTGTCAGCATACACTACTCACTGTCTTATATCAAAAACTCTTCCAACTCACTGTTCTTTCCAACTCAAAGGTTGGAAGCTGGAGCTGGAAGAAAAGCGCTTCCTTGATTTTTATATTTTTCTTTACACTAAATAAACTTAGCCCTAGGACTTCACTCCTCTTGCCACAGGCATTCTTCTTGAATGAGTATGCCTGATATCTGTGTCTCTTATCATAACACAGAGAAAATACTGTGTCTGTTCAGCACAATGAAGGCTTTACTACACAAAATGCTGGTTAGGCTCCTGTGAACTGACAAATTGCATATGAAATCAGTTGTTCAGGAACATCCTAGTGATCTGCTTACGTGTAAAAACCTCAGAAAATTTTCTACAGACAAAATGGTGGGACGGAAAGAGACATTAACAATTACTAATAGCCATTTTAACCACCGACAAGGTAAGTACTTTTCATATAGGGAAATGCAACCACTTTTTTTCCAAAAGTGCCCCAAATAGCTCCAACTTCATTTGGGTAAATGAGACTTCCTTTCTTCCTTCCTTGACACATCCTCCAAAGACCACTAAAGTCCACAGAAATTATTAAATCAAACCAAACAGGTTATGGATAAGTCCCTTAAAGAAAGACGATTTTGCAGGAAAATCAAGTATTGTAGTTAGTACAATCTAACACAAAGTATATCATACTCATAAATAACAGAATGCTTTAACATTTGCACACTGCTCCTCCTTTGCTTTGCTGCTTTTAGGTTTGTAACTACAATTACTACTAATAGCAGCTTTTAACACAAAAAATTAAGTCCAGTACTCAATATAGTCAGAAGAACTGAAGGAAGCATGTTCCCATTTAGTTTCTAAATGCTGTTCTAATCCCTCCTAAAATCCTAGCAGCTTCTACAGCACTGCACAGGAATCCTTCTGCTTCGGAAATACATCTTATTTATCTATGCAATAGGCAGCTCAAGGCAATAGAAAAATCCACATTAGAAAGAAGCAGAGTGTAATGCTTTTATAGCATCCTATATCAGCCTTCACACCAGAAAGATGTAAACCACCAAATGTCAAAAGCACGTATTATCCAGGATAAACCGAGCACTGTTGCCACTGTCAACTGCTTTAAGAGATGCGCACTTGAAGCACTGACAGCAATAAGTGAAACTCCTGTTTACATTTTTTTTAAAGAAATGCACATCCACATTTCTTTTCCCCAGATAATGCTGTAAAGTTCTACCAAGAGGTTACTCAAAACAACTGCAAATAAAGTGCATGTACATAAATAACTTTGTCTGACTTTTTGTTTAATGTCCAAGATGATTGGAACAGATTGTATCATGAACTACTTTCCCTTTGGCTAATTAAATAGCCGTCTCCACTTACCATAAAGCATATTCTTATTAAAACAAGTATCTATATTCACTCTATTGGATAAATTACTTCCAAGTAAGTGCCATAAAGCCCATTACATTCCTGCTTTAGAAATGGATCAGGTCCAAACACACAATCAAAGGATTTCACTGGGATTATTTTAGATTAGAAAAACTATGGTAGACACGAAGCACTGACAAGATCATAAAGACATAAAGGATAAATTAGCAGTTACATACCAAAGTACTCCAGCAGTTTCTAGCATATTCAAAAAGGTAAAAAAAAAAAGGGAAAAACCTTATTATACTAATCTAAATATAAATGGAAATCTGTTTATGCAGAAATCAAATGTCATGACTAAATGTTATCTCCCATACAAATCAAATAGCTATTTCAAAGCTTAAAACCCAACAATATAAAAGAAATAACCAAGTTCACTAACTAGCTGAGTAGGAACTTATTTCTTTCCACAAGTTCCTTTTTAAATTGAATTGAAAAGACCATGTTATGATCGACCATATTAATGAGTCGTTATTGCATAACTGTATTTTTATTGCAGATATATTACCTGCTAAATGATGCTGTTTTTCCAGAAAAAGTTCACAGTACAGATTCTATGGGAATATTTCCTGCTGACAGTTCCTAAATCTTTCAGAGGCTGTCAGCAACCTCAGAAATCAAGTCTGCAGTACCCTAGCAAGCAGAAGCATATGCACAGGCTTTCTATTTTTAAGTTGTAATCCAAACCATTAAAGAAACACCTTAAACATAAAAGATCATTGAAAACACGATGATCCTATCTCATTTGTTAATCTAAAGGGCACTGTCAATTACATGTAATCTAAGCTGCATTTTCTATAAATACAATTTGACATTTAAAATATATTTTCCCTCCACAAACTTCTGCCCAAACTGATTATCCTCAGACCCACATTATCAAATCCTCTAAACTAAAATAAGTACCATCAAGTAAAATAAACATTTGCACAAAGAACACTGATCCATGGGGAACACCCTGTCTTTTCTGTTTACCTGTATCCAGCTTCCTTATAACACATTCTTCATCCATGCAGCTCATTAAAGGGTGGCGCATCAGTCAGAGGCTTACAAGAAATTAGGCAAAAAGGGTTATAATTGCAAGCAATTACTAAAGATGACCAGACAGAATTTTGAAGAGTCTATATGCTTCACCGTAGTGATCTTGTTCTGCTTTCTACATTTTTTTTGGATGAAGACACAGAGAAACCAGACCCAACTAATAGCAACTCTTTGCTAGAAATAGGATTGTACCAATACCCCAATGCCCTTTTATACACTGAACATGTGCACAAACATTCCTTACCAAAGCTTACTAGAGAAAACTGATTACCATTGTTTCCATCAAACCAAGATCACTTTCTTTTCATTATAGTGGCCATTTCCAAAGCGATGTTTAAGAATTTACAGGCACAAACTCTGTTACTGGTTGACTGGATTTTTATTACTAATTTCCTCATTTCCTGTTATGAAGATTTGTCCATATAAACTTGGTACACAATCTCATGATTATATTTTAGCATGTTCCTTTGTTTTGGATTTTAGCTAGAAAAATTTTTCTCAAGACCATAATGGACTCTAACATACCATATTTCCATGCTGCTTTTTCACTGGCCTGAGCAATCAGAGTAGCTAGGAAACTGCACAGTGGGAAAGGGAAATTTCCTCACCCCAGCCAAGAATTTGAAGAGTTTATTACCTCCAAACTGACCTCTCTCACATTTTTCAGGACTGTGAATCAGGACAAGGGTTGTAGTCCAGAAACCACTGACTGGCAGAACATTTTCTGTGAAGACCATTTTGCCTGCTACTCTTTGCTTAATAAGTAACAATTAGAATAGATGTGGACCATCTATTTGATAAGCAGCCATTTCCACCAGTCTTGCAGATGTTGCTTTGACACCTAGTTTAGTAGTCCAGCCCATCATCTGTGAAAGCTACTGGCTACTCACAAACAAGACTCATAACTCCTGCAAGGAATCTCATCAGAACAAACTTCGACTGTTTGGAAAGACAGACAAAATCTGCAGGTTTTTAATCTTGCCACAATTGATGCTGCAGCTTAAACAATTCCATACTCATCTCGTTAAATAGTAAGTGATAGCAATATTTATGTCTGAAAAGGGTTTTTTTTTTGGCTAGTCTCAATGAAGGTTTGCAACCAAACACTTTACTGCAGCGGACAATGACAGAAAATGCTGTAAACACAAAACCGATGGTCATACAAATGTTGCTTTAAAACTGAAACCCATGAAATGAAGATGAAAATGTGGATTATGATTTGCCTTAATGAGAGGAAGGAAAGGATGGATCACAAAATATAAGGCACGCACAGGGAGGTACATGGGTATAATTTTGTACGCAGACTTGCATCTATAGGTATGCATGTATACACTTCCAGTCTGTATGTATCTTGAGCATTAGAGATATTTTTCAGCAAGTAAGGAAACCCAATGCAGGATTTCAATTTTGAGTAAGATCTACAAGAGGTAAGGAATCTAAAAATACTTACAGTTTTTATTATTTTCTCATTGCCAGTTGCCTCTTCTTTGCTATGGACTGACATAAACATTTTCACATGAAAAGTAGGATTTTGCCTTCCACCCCAGTTTCAGGTGCAAACTGAACTTTAACAACATAATACTTACAAATCTGTTCCTACATTTTCTGGGGTAACAGCACACTTTCAAGAAAGTTTTGGAGATACCAAAGCACAAATGCTCAGCAGAACATGGTTTGTCATATGCTGTCAAAAACTTTTTAGAAAATCACCCCTCAGTTTTGAGAATTACTTCTAGGTCTTCAGCAAGTCTATAAAGTCCTCTTTACTTTAAGTTCCCCACCTGCAAAATTGAGACAATCATCATACTTAACTTCCTTCATAAAATCCCTTGATATCTATTGAATAAAACCACCCAAGGAACTGGCACATTCATACATACATATATATATGTGTGTGTATACTTGTGTACGTGTATATATATATATATATATATATATATATATATATATATGTATATATATATATATAGTGTATGTAGGTATGTCACTGTTGAGGCAGGGTCAGAAATGAAGAGACTCTATCTTCAGAAGGCAAAGAATGATCTTTATCAACAAGTAGCATTCCTCTTTTATAACGAGGATCACTAAGGTGAAATATGTTTGGTCTCAAAGTGAAAACATTTCACACCATTGGTGCACTATGAATAGCACACCATGGTAGAACATATCTATAAACAATATGAACAGAAAGAGAGATAATAATTATTTTCATTCTTTCTCCTAACTTTCCCAGGCCAGGTGTGGAAGAATTCTTTCTCTTTTTTCTCTGACTGAACTGAGACTATCCACATATGCATGTATGTTTGCAATCAACTCTATGAGTGAATTAAAGTAATGAGTACAGATCCATGTATAGAATAGGTTGGCAAGTTAAAGTTACTACAAAAACAGAAGTATAAGACCATCATAATATTTACAGTCAAACTTTGTTTTCTAAATCCTACAGAGCCTTAAGTCTAGCTTAAGCATTATGCTATATACCCTGTATTTTGAATAGACAGAATTTCTACAGAACCACCTAATAAAGACTTTACGCCGAGGTTTGTCTTCAGTGTCCAGTTGATCTAAATAAACATACTTATGAAAAATCACCGTCATTGCTAACGTTAAGTTTCCCCAATATATCATACATCACTCACCTAATTGCAATACTTATGATTGGAATGGGTAGACTAAATCTTTTTAAAATTTTCCAAATTATTTTACTTTGCATGAATTGAATTCAACTACTTTTTGTCCAAGATTTTGTCATTGTTTCCTGAATGGATATATTAAAGGAGCTCTCAGAACCATTAGTCAGATACTTTTATAAACATACACTGAGTTTGAACAAAGTAGGGTTACATTTTGTTCTAAGTGCATTAAGTCTTCTGAAAAGGATTGATTGTATATGATAGACAAGCTCACTTACTAGAATTGTTCATTTTTCTGAGGTGAATGTTCAGCTATATGCCTCAGGGCACAATTATTGGTCTGAATCACTTTTTGAGGTAGTATATTTTGGTGAGTGTGTGGTGGTTACATGTAGACAAATGCAGACTAGCAGAAGCCAAACAAGAAGCAGGAAGATGAATGCTAATATTTATGAAGTTAGAAACCAACTACAATTTAGCAGGTGCAAATGCAAACTTCTAACAATCAGAAAAAAAATACGAAACTCAGTAAGAACTAGCTCAGTTTAAAGTCTGCCTGTGGTTAAAAAAAGCAAGCATAACACCTGCTAACTGCTACACAGCAGATTTTATGCCTTTTATCTGATTTTCTCCATATTTTTTTATCTTAGCAGGCATCTACTATCAGCTCTGCTGACTGACTGTGCCTTCCAGGCAGTCCTTGCAGGCATCAGCTTGTCCTTCAGACATTCATCCTTCCAGTACCCCTCATTTGTAGCTATCATAGAATATCTCTTTTTGTCCCTCCATGGTCCTTCATGACTAAGACCTAGTATCTGTAAAACCCTTGAGATTCTGCTCTCCAAGGAGCTCAGCCTTGTTTCTTTCAGCTCACAATATGCTGTGCTAGAGGCCAACATTTTTTTCTGTCAAGGTTTAACAAGCCTTGTAAAATGTGTTACCTCAAATCTCCTCATTTCTATCATGAGGTGAATGAACTACTACTAAACACTTGGGAATTGCTAAAATGGGAAAAAAAGGAGTTCCCTCCTGCTGCGGCCTCTAAGTCATATTTAGTGGTGTATTTCAGTTATTTCAGCCTTTCCGAAGAGCAAGTCCTCTCTCCCCTACAGTACCTTTTCTTTAAAAAAATTCAGGCACATGGTAGTTCCTTGTGAGTTTTGATCTCTAAAATCTGTTGTTCCCTGGGCCAACAAACATGATGAGAATCTACAGCTGAAGGTCATGGGAGGTACCTTCTCTCATAAGCAAGGGAACAGGAATCCATGTCTCCTTTGGACAACTCCATCTAATCAAGAGCTGCACCTAACTGATAAAATGCCATTTTGGTCCATTGTACAGCTGTGTTTAGAACTTCCTCTGAGCAGTAAGGGATTAACACTTATTTCTTCTTCCCCTCACCAGGGGTTACAGCAGCTGTCCTTTAGAATTCTACCAATACATCACACCCAGAAGAGAATGGGACGGAGTTAAACAGAAATTCCCTAGGTGTGACTGAATGGCCCTGTCATTAGATGATCACATTGACTACCTTCTGCTTAGTTTTAGTAGAAAATACTATCCATCATCTAACAATAGAAGTAAAATAGCTCTCTGGCTTATGGTTACTACTGAAATAAACTAATGTATCCATCCATACCAGCAATACCTTCTTTATTAGGGCCTGAACATATATTATTCTGAAAGTCACATTTCTAATAGAATCATCATTTAGATTTTCCAAAAATCTTGTGAATAGACACAGCCTGGCAGATAAGAGGGTCTATCTTGCCTATCTTCTGGTATTGACAATAAGAATAAAGAAGTAATTAAATATTTTATTAAAATAAGGTTATTTCTTCAAGCTTCTTTCTTTTTGCAGTATTATTTATATCAGATAAATGATCCATCTAGTCAAGTATCCTGACTCTGACAATGTCCATGAGACACAGAAAACCCCATGAATAAAGGTAAACATGTAGTAACATTCCTCCAGAATACTTCCCCATCAGGAACACTAGCACTAGAGCTGTATACAGCAATCCTTGAACGCATTCCACTCCCCCAGCTCTGACCTTACCCTCTCATTTTTGCACCTGTGCAAAGTTTTAGCACTATGTGATAAGGATTTCCACAGATTTGCCTCTTCTGCTTTAACAGACTGCCTTCAATCAGGAAGCATCACTCAGAATCCCAGCTTCTTTTTAAACCATACAACTTCTACACATTCTTGAGAATAAAGAATTTTTTTCTTTATCAAAAACTTCTCCCTTTAAAATACTACATTTATTCTTATTACATAAAACCATGGCTTAAATAAGGCTTCATATAGCAAATAAGAGATGGCAGAGAAACTAAGTGGTGTTTGTTAGAGAAGAAAACAAAAACCCCCAAACAATCCAGGAAAGAGGTTTATGGGTTGCTTTCTTAAAAAATATTTTCAGTTTATCTGATAGACTATTAAACACGTTCAGCCAAAGCACAGGCTGCCATGGTCACACCCGGGTGTCTCATTGCCAGCACTACTGCTCAGGATCCTCTGCCACTGCAGGAAAACATTATCAGAAGCCCTTTCGTGCCTGCTGGCTTCAGAGGTACAGAAAGCTAAAGGATGGAATATCCTATAAAATACATGTGACTGTCTCAGACAAACTTTTTACGGTGTTTCTTGACATGGACTCATGTAGAGCAGCACACAGTTCCCACCGTCACACAGTAATTTCTTGTGAAATCTTACCCATCCAGGCAGCATGGCAAGGCAGTGCTGAAGACAAGAGTTTCCAAGAGATACTAGAAGATAGAAAGTATAAGCTTACACAAGTGCCTTGTACAGGTCAGCACCTCCTCCTCTGGCCTTAAGAATCATCTTATCAACCTGCCCACCAGGCTCAGAGTAGAACTTGTACATGCATGCAATTACACACTCCAGAGGGCACACATGCATACACTGATATATTCACAGAAATGCAGAAGATGAATGCCAAGCTGTAATATGGCAGTATTTTCTCTCTAGAAGTGTATCAATATTGGTTTAGTTTTAAAATCTATAGCTGGTTTCAACTGTAGGTCATACCAGCTTCATCTAATGGCACACTCTTTTATCAAATATGTTGTACTGCATCACCAAGAAAAACTGTGAGCTCCTTTCTAAATCAGATGTATTTGCCAAGAGTATTTGGGCAATGCCACCTGCCTAAGGAATTATTTCTGCTAAGACGTGTCTTAAAGCCCTCTTGGCTGTGGGGCTGCTTCCACTTTTCAGTAAAATCGATGGACATCCTTGACTTCAGTGGCAACAGACTAAAGTTTCATACCATAAGAATATAATGCCCACAATATTTGTCAAAGCAACCTCATTCTGAGATCCTCTGTCACTGTGGAGAAAACCCAATTACTGGCTCCCTTAAACTGAATTGTGGGTTAAGACAAAGTGCTAAATCAAATTCAGTCATACACAGCCTAGGATTTAAATATGTATTTTAAAGACAAAGTTAAATAGCAGTTTAGATGCCACATTCACCAGCTAATTCATGTTTAAAATAAGTCTGATGCAATCTGAAATATGTAGTAGGTTCATACTCCAGAATGAAATGTTTGTTGGAATATCTGAGGGAGTTCAGTGTCAGAAACATATAACCTACAATTGTTCAGCACTCGATGAGTTCGCTTGCTCAGAGAAGCTTTTTTAAAGCTCAATTTTATACCATGGGACTGGTTGGTATAGAAATACACTTGGTATTAAGGTCAGATAGTTAAAATACATCCATTCATATCTGCTGGGATGGAGTTAGAAGACCTAAATCACACAAGGCCTTAGAACTGATGTATGAAGGACAGCTAGACAGAGAAAGACAGTCCAGGATGGTGAAGAGCTGGAACGTGCCAAAGGAGAGAAGATAAGCACTTGGAAATTGCATTAGCCTGGATTGTACATTACGTTAAAATGCACCTGGAACAGCCCTGTGCCAGTAACCTGTTTCCTGAAACACCAGCTGCCCATTTCATACTTTAGATGCATACTTTTTAAACTTGTAGAATTATTAAATAATTATAAAATAAAATTAAAATTAGTATTGCAACAGTACAAGTTTTTTTTTAAAAAACCCTTATTTTATGCAGATACAGGCATAAGGAATAATATTACATTCATGACTATGAAGATTGCTAACGATGAAGATTTTAAAGATGAGGATTTTTATTAAATTCGTACTTAGAAGATTTCAGTGGCAGTCAACTTGATATACTTCTGTATCAGCAACAGTACAATGTAATGAAAAAGAGCTGATATCTTGTGAAGTCAACATCATAGTCTGTTCTAATATAGGAGAAATTTAAGTGATTCCTGCTATTTCACTTACCACTTACCTCAGCCCTTCCCTTTAATCACACCTTATATTTGTGTTGATTCCCAAGTAGGCCACTGAAAGCTTTTTTGCTGACAAGAAAACCAGGTACTGGGGTCAGCCTTTCAACATTGAAATGTACAGCTGGCAGGCAGGATTAATCTAAAACTATCCCATAGATGCCTTAACTCTTAGAGAAATTCCTTCATTCCCACTAACAGTACCTTTTCACCCAAGTATAGTAAGTGTTAAGCCTCACAAACCATGAAAACTTAAGATAACAGCGGCTGTACATCAAGGTCCATCAGGTGGTAGATATCAAACTGCTGTTCTCAGTGCTGTGGGCTCCATATATTAGCAGTCAGAATAGTTGAATCAGCACACAAGGCCATTTCTTGAAAGGTATTAATCTTTTTAAAGGTGAAGAATTAATAACAGTGAGAGAGAGAAAGGGTGAGAGTAATGCAATCTGTTACAGGACTGGGAAAGTGCAAATGAAGATTAGAGCCATAGTTAGCTGTTGCAAGAGATTGCAGCCTTTGGTGAACAAACATCTCAAATTCACTGGCATTTGTCACTCTACTGCATTCTAGCCTAAATTACATTTAAAATAATTTTGAGACAGTGGAATTGTTCATAACCTGTGTATAAGAGACTATGTGTATGCAGGGAGGCTAGAAGTAATGAAAAGGGGGAGATAGATTCTTTATTGATCAACATGTACACCTTGCAGAAGAAATAGGCAGAAGGAAGCAAAGCAGTATGGATTTTTCAGCTTGTATTAAACTACAAGATGGAAATAACTTCAAGTACAGGGCTGTCTGAAAAAATTCAGAGACTCAGCAGGGCTTTTAAAATAATTTGTATTTCTCTAATCCCAGTCTTTTATTCCAAGCGTTTCAGAAAACACAAATGAGGACCAGGAATAGACTTAGAGAGGAGATACAAGCAGGTCAGGTGTCCCAGTATGGTCAGCAGCTATGCTAAACGCTCATCGGACTGCAGCTGGAGGACGACAGCTGGAACCTCCAGTTTAGAAGTAATTTCCCATTACTTCCCTCTGCTGCTGAAAACAACCCATCAAGGAGGATGGAGCCATTTTTGGTTTGGGAATGTGCCAGGCTGAGAATTCAAGGCTTTTGCCAGCACCAACACATTCAGCAACAGAGGGGATGGTGGTCCTGGATCTTACCACCCAGTGCCACACAGCGCAGGAGAAGTTTGGTTAAGGTGTCTGCTGCCAGTAGAGCTGCAGGAAGAAGTTGTACAGAACTTTCTTTTCAGAGCAAGTAACACAATGGATGACTCAAAAGAAACATCTTCAGCCAGGCTAGCTCATGCCACATCCCGTAACAATAATTGTGGGATTGATTTTGCTTGTGCTGTGAAGACTCACAGCTGTTACATATTTTTATCTTTTCTAATACATACTATTGACATATATATATATATATGGATATATATGGATATATATATATGTATACCCTTTTCCTTCATTTGTTTTACCTAATCTGGTTTACAACTTTAAGGATAACCTGTGCTAAGGGAGCCCACACACTTATTCTATGATGAGGAAAAACTATTGGTACAGTTATATCCTGTCTTATCATAATTTTGTATCCCTTTATTCTTTCCATAGGTAGGGAGATTCAAAGGTGCACCTGAGAGTGCAGCCCTAAAACATTCTGTTTTGATTTACCTGTTTTGACAGTTGCTGAAGAGCCCCACAAACTAAATCATCTCAATCTTCTTCAAGCTGAGTGGGAGAACTCAAATGGAAGAGTTTGCAAGACTGAAGTCTAAATATTTCATTTTAGTCTTGCAAATTAATTTATGAGCAATGATATAGCAATGTATTGGAAGATTTTTTGTTACTGCTTCAGAGAAAAAACATTCAAAAAGCACTGTAACTGTGTTGTATGGTAAGTAGCCTTCATACAAATGAACATACTGTACACAGTTACAAAAAATAATGGTTTAAGTTACATTATGCAGTTACAAAGACATTGTATTATTAATAAGTTAAAATACTTGATCATAAATCCAATGAGAGAGAAATTAACAAGGGTAAGCAAGGCTAAAAGATACATTTTAAGACAGATGTGAGAGGAGATGGAGAATCAGTGAAGCAAACACAAAAAAAAGCTTGGCTGGTGCTGGTGAAGCACAGAAGTGGAGTCTTGTGATGAAGAGCTGTAGTTAAAGGACAGAAAAGCTCTTGGTAAAAAGAGTAGGAAGAGTAACAAAGAAACTGGTGTTCCACTGCCTTGCTGCTCATCCTGTCAATTTACCCCTAGGGAATGGGATGAAGTACAGTCAGATTAGACTGGTAGTACTTAGAGCAATTGATTTTGCTCAGACAGAAAAAGAACTGGAAGACATGGAAATAGAAGCAGAACAGGACGATTGGATCTGAGAGGACCACTGTGGCCACAGCTGCAGGAGTGGCAAATGAAGATGAGAGGATTCAGTGAGCTGATACAGAACAGCAAGCTGGTTTGTACCTTGCACATTTCTACCCAACAGGAGCAGAACTGGTGATCCTGGAGGATGTGTGCTGTAGAGGTGACGTTCGGAGGCAATGTGAAAGGTGATACAAACCAGGTCCTCTACAGCAAAGTGAATTAGCTGCAGTCAATCACTTGTCTCAAACTCAGTCTATGCATGTCCTGATAACTACTGTGAGTCCTACACGAGGGATTCTCAACTGGCTTTTTAAAGAAAAAATTGAAGTCAGCAATTAGCTTAAATACATAGTTACTGAACCCAAATACAGTTGTTACTGCTTTCCCAATTAGTATACAGATAACAGGCAAACCAAGCAAGGCTCTAGAGAAAGTCTGAGGCGTAAGCAAAGGGTTCTCTAAACTAGCTGCTTCACAAAGCCCACAAGCAACTTTCATCTTCCTTCTTGGTAAACAATAAGGAAAAAGGTAGCAGAAGCTTGCAGTGAGTTTAAGGTATGGAGACACCAGCAGCTTTCTAGAAGTCAGTTGCAGTCTGGGCAGTAACATATTGACATAAACTCTACTGATACAGAGGCCATCCTGACACTAAGATTTTAAGAACTCAGTTTTTTGTTGGATTTTTTTTTTTTTCAATCTTGTGACATTTATCTTTGGTCTGGGGACAATGCTGGCTGGGATCAGCACCATTTTCCCACACTGCTGCAAAGAGAAATCCCTTCTCTAGCACCAAATATCCTTTTTAATGGTAAAGGCCTCCTTTTTTTTTTACTTGCTCAGGAAGAACATCATCTCTCACCTCCCTCACCCTATGCCAACTGCCAATGACCATGGGTGACTAATTTGCAAGGTATTTTCATTAGAAGGCAAACTCAGAATGATTTTACATAAAACAATACCTGAATATGAAGTCATGTTAATAGATAAAAACTAAAAGAGTGCAAACAGAATTCCTAACTGTGCTGCACAGACCCTTGTGACAAGATACCATCAGTTAACCCTTTGAAATAAGCAGCAACCTCCCACTCAGTATGAGAGTCTGCCACTACAGTATTGGACCAGTCTTTGCCCCACTTTTCCTCATTCAACATCATATGCTGAAAACGTCTTCCAGACAGAGCACCTTGTCTTTAAAACTACGCTACAACCAGATAGAAAATGGAAAGCAGAAATATAGGAATTCAACCTAGTTCAGTCTAGTTTTTAAATGAAGTCAGTGTTTTTTTTACTCTAGATGCCTGCTTACTTATTCAAGTCAAGTTCACTCTTAGGGGGATCTTGTCAATAAAGTCAAATCAGGCTCTCTGTGAGCAGGGAGGTTTTTGAGGGTCTTTTTTGAGGGCTTCATTAAAAGCAGACAGTTTCTCTAACCTTTTAGCAGAACCTGTTATCTGATGACGTGAATTAAAGTCTCTCAAATGACTAATAATCATATCAAGGCTGCCATGTCAGCTTGTAGATTTGAATAAGAGGGTCTGAAAACATTTGCATGCCTCGATGTGCCAGTGCTAAGAAGCTAATGTGATAGTGCTGTCATAAAGCACTGGAAAGACATGACTTAATGCAATCTGTCATGTCATATGCTAATCTTCAGCCATTACTTGAGTGCTGTAAGTAAGTAGAAAGCATTTGGGAGAAATCCTTTTCAATTTCTCTGAGTACCACTTCTGCTGCTGGTCAGCTCAAATGGGTTTTGTGCATTTAATGTGGAGCTCAAGTCAAGTTGGTTTAGGTCACACTTAATTAACCAGCACATTGATGGGTTGGGCTTGTACAATATTATGGAAAATGGGTATTCCTGATACTGCCTAACAAGTAAATATTTCATATGCTGATGAAGAAACCAAAACCAAATAAAAATAAGACTTCCTCAGTCCTTCATAGGAAGGTGTCCGTTTCACAAAACCACTGACTTTTTAGAAAGATCCTGTTTTCTATGTATTTCAGTGCCTCACTTACCTCTATGTGTAAGGACAATTTAAACAAAGATGATTATAAATAGTTAAAGACATTTCCATTTGTAACTACAAACTTTTAATGCACCTAATTTGGACTTGTCATTTGAACTACAATAGACAAGAGGCAGCTTTAAATACAGTGTGTTTTTTAATACGAACAGAGAAAATGATCAAAGGAAAAATTTCACTTTACTTATTTGTTTTAGGAAAATGGCACCAACATTTTTTTAATATACAGAATGTAGAAGAGGGAAAAATACTCACAGTGCTAAGTACAGCATGTGGAAAAGAAAATGAAACTTATTAGTGAGAATGACAGAAATTTCAGGACAATTTTAGCAAAGTGTGAAGGGATTTTGAGTCAATACTTGAAGATTATTTTAATAATAGCTACAGCCTATTCAAATAAAAGCTTAAGAACCCTGTGCCTTTTTCAGCTATGAAGATGTTTAGCAGAGCTTAGCAGTTTGCTACAAGCCCCAGCTAAACCTGAAGCCTTTGTGCTCAAGGATTGCAGATAATTTAGATTAGGACTGCCAGAAAGAAATCTGGGAATATTACACTCAGACCAAGAACAAGAAAACTCTCCCTATTCTGTTTTCTTGGTGGTCACATTGGAATCAAATCCTAAGAAAGTCAGACATTTCACAGATCTACAGGAAACAGAGATAGACAGTCTTTACCCTATTAGGTCATTGTGTTCATTCTCTTGCCAATGCTGGATTGCTCTCCATGGTAAATTCTGAAGTGCTTCATTCCGTTTAAATTTGAAACAACTCATTTTAATAGGGCTTCCACCATTCCCAAAGTGTAAAATATTCTTACCCTCCAGCATCAAGTGTGGCCATCCCCTTTTCAAATCTAACCCCCACCCGGCATTGCTCCAGCATGGGGAAAACTGTGTTATATTTCCAAGCCTCAGTTTCCCTTGCTATTAAAACACTTAAGAGTTTCTGATCAAGAAACGGATACATTCTTTGCCTTCTGGAGGAATAAAAAGATACAAAATATGCTGTTAGATCTGTACGGGAACAGCAATCCTTCAGTTCGTTAATATTGCGGTGTTCATCTAAAGTCTCCAGCTAAAGATGTCCTTCCCTACCACTGAATGGGTTTAATCCTCTAAATACTAGTCTCTTAGAGACTTTTTTTCTCCTGAAGTTCCTTATGTGGTAATGACACTACAACAAAATAAAGTCCCCCTGACGTTCTGCACCATAGCGTGTGATGGCAGGATTTCCTCCCATTCTCATTAGAAGTTCCAATTGCAAATGCAAGGTTTTAGCACAGATGCAACCCCAGGACCTCAAGCCTTCACCAGTTTATCAGTGCAGTAAAATGAAAGCTCAGCTTTGTGATCTGCCCGGCTTTAAGCCACCTGAGTACTTCTGCTGTGGAGTAACTCAGGACCAAAGCTAGCCCAAATTTATAGCCAGGAGTTTTAAAGAGTGCAGTTTCCTGACTATAGAAAGTCATGTCTAACAGATGTCACTACCATGAGGATAAACAGACAGAATACATCAGCCAGCCAACTTATTTGTATTTCCTTTTACTCTTTTCTCACATAGACCATTCATCATTTCAATTTCTTAATTTTTGCTAGTGTTATTTGAAGTCCTTCCAAACTATTGGCTGACTAGCTTTGGATGTAATGGAGTCCAGAAGTATTGCTAAGATGAAGCTTGTCAGAGCTGTGAACCTAGGAAATGAGGATGATGCATTTCATTGTCCTATACTGTATTTAAGGGGAAGCATTCACTATTTCACTCACCAACAGAGAGTAGGAGCTATTTTCACAGATTAACAGACAGGCAAGCTAGACTTCAGCTATATTGACTTGGTTGTCTGATACTGATCATTGCCAGGAAAGGTGTTTTTCAGAGTATATTCTTTTTACTATAGAAAAATATCTATTCAAACTCACACTGGACTTTGTCTTTGCTGTATCAGCTGGAGCTGTAACTCCACTTTTGCATATAACTTGAGTTCCATCTGCACGTAGTACCCAAGTTTTGAAGGAAGACCTAATACTTACTAATTTGAAATCACCCAATCAGTGAGATGACTTAGGAGGCATCGTAAAGCACAGGTGATGCTCTCAGTCTATTGCCAATGCATCAGTGGCTTCCGAAGGCCATCCAAATTCTACAGGTCAATTTTTGGTTCACCCGATGAGGATACCATGAAGGTATGTTTATCACCTCCTATGATGGTACCTCCCAACCAGGAGGAGTGTGCTAGAACTACCTACTGATTTCTTTTGTAGCCAGTCACTGGGAAGAAGTATTTTCAGTTACTGTCATCTGAGTTGGCAGGTTATGACTCAAAGTCTGCTTGCATGATTACACACACAGAGTTACCTAAACAAAGCAATCAAGATCTAGGCTAGTTCAAAATTACTATTTATTGGTCTACAGAGTGGTATTTATCAAGTGTCATAAAAATATGGAGCAACAAAAAGAGTGTAAAGATATCCATTATTGTAAAACACAATTGGCTTCTAAAGTTTGTAATAAACTTTCACAAGAGGTGAAATGTATCCTAAATTTTTCATGGTTTATGTTCAATAGAGTATAGGAAATCAGCTCAAAATGACAGTATTAAACTATGAATGTTTGTGTGCATCATTGCAGATAACTACCTGAAAGATGTAAATCAATAATATAACAGATGGGTGAAGAGAGAGATGGTTTTCATATGCAAATGGAATGACTTAAACTAGTACAAATCAGAAATCAAGACTGTTCAGCAAAAGGTTTTCTGAAGGTTATCAAATTTATATTTATTAGTGATTTTTCCATCTCATTGAAGACAACATTAAGACTGGAAAAATACAAAAGTGACATCTTCCACATTGCTTCCACACACAGCAATATGATCTCCTCCTTCAGCAACACGATGCAGCAATACCAAAAGCAGACAGAGTTTGTATACAGGCTAAGTCAACTAAGAGTCAGAAATAATAAACACAATCTGATTATTAACAGACTGACTGCAAAAAGAAGCAATTAAAAGCAGAAAGAACAAAACTGTTTAAAGATTCCTCAGTCCATTTTAAACTGTTTTCCTTCACCTGACTTTTTCTAAGTCATTTATGGTATGATCTCTCTGTATGAGAGATCAAAAGAGATTTGGTGACACTGGAAGACACCTTACAGTATTTTTATAGGATTCTGACATACAGGTAAGAAAAATGCATTTGAGGATCCCGTTATATCTATTTGACAATTTTCAGGTAATTTGCTGATGAGTTTTCTTACATTCTGTTATATGGATTAATGAAATTAATATGAACTAATGAAAGAACAGTGTTTTACATTTTTACTGACATACTGTCCTATTTTTTGATATAACACAAGAAATCCATACTCAATATTCTCCAGGTCTGACAGGATAAAATCTTCCAAACTGGGAACAAAGAGAGCTGTTTCCTCATTTGGAAAACCTAGCATTTAATCTCAGATTAATCAGAAATGCCTAGACATAAGAAAGTCTTCCCACACATACCACCATTTTCCACAGGCTGAATATTTGTAGAACATCACAGATGTAGTTTCCTGTTCTCTAGATCCATCTGGTAATGTCATCAGGCACGATCACTGGGGTGGGTCCCCCCCATTTTCTTTGGCTCAAGTTTTGACCTCCCCTAAAAAGAGTTATTCAAAGCCAGCGGGCACCAGTTGAGTTCCTTGCTTTTCCATAAGCAACAGGACTAATGGCAAACAGTCAAAATATTCTCTTAGAAGCTTGAAGTTGCATTAATATGAGCTTGGGACTTTACCAGGTCTTTGAATGCAGACTTTAGACTTTTCTACTGTAACACTACACATATGAATGTTCTGAAGCTTTCATTACCTGCAGGCTTTTTTAAAAACAGAAGAATGTTTGATTTGGATGGTTGCATTAAATTAGGGTATATTAATGGATTATACCCACAGCCTCAATAGTAATTGCCAGTTGTCTACAAGTAACTAGTTCTATATGAAGGCCAAAATTATCAAAGCAAACCACAAACAATAATTCACAAGCACAAAACATGTGCTCTCTGTTTATCTTTCTAGGTTAGTGCCTCCAGTCTAAGCAGAAACTTCATTACTTCTCAGATAAAATGGCAGCAGTTAAAATTCAGAAATGCAGCTTTATTTACAAGTGAATGTAAAGTTTTGGAGAAATTGTTGTGGCATGGCCACCTTAGAGATATATACATATTTACACCCAGACCTAAAATGCATGCAATTGAAGGACAGCAAAAGAAAAAGTATACTGGAACTTCCTTAGTCCTTTTGTACAGGCAAATAGAGGGCTTCAGATTTTCTTTCAAAAGCACATCACCCTCAAACCCAGGCTATAGTATATATATATATATATAGACACATGTACATATGTATGCATGTAGAAACACAATTCCATTATTGTTTTATTGTATAGTGCTAAAAAATAGACTGCAAAGTGAAAGGGAAACAAAATATTAAAACTAAAAGATTAAATGTAAGAAAAAAGTTCATCTGAACTCTTTATGGGCTGAAGCATCATAATGCAAGTTGCTGTTCAGAAGTGCCAACCTAATAACCAACAACCTGATACTTAACCAACAAAATAATAGCAACAAACCTAAGAAGTGCATCTGAATAGAACAGATCAGTTCTGAAGAAAATTAACTAAAAATATCTAGAGAGGGCTCTTGTTCATGCACAGAGTTTCAAGTGAGATTAATGTACCTTAAAACTTTTGCAAATAGCTAACAGGGAAGATGTGCCCCCACAGGAGCATTTGTGTCTGACTGTTGTAACTACCAATGAAGTCTGTCCACAACAAAACATTGTAACTTATATTAACTGTGACTGGACACATGCATGTTGGGATCTGATGCCTAATGCTACTGCAAACTCAAGTCTGTAAAGTCTGCCAAAACATCTATACTGCGCATTTTCATAAAGTCTACTAATTGCTCTAACAACGTCTATGCAAACAGTTATGAAACTGAAGTTGCCGAGATGCAAAATAAGTATATGCACCAGCCACCCCTGACTGGAAACATATCTATCCACAACAGTTACACAACAAACAATGGCTTCTCAGACTTTTATTCAGTACAGTTTTTAAAAAGTTTGCTTTTTCCTTCTAGGTGATTTTTCGTATTTTATTTTCTATTTTATAGTAGCTATGCATGGTGTAGATGAGAAAATGACTGTATCAACACAGAAAATCATTCTGGACAGGAATATTGGAATGCTAATGCATATTATACTTATTTCCAGAGTAATTTTATCTTGACTCTGGGCATCTTCAAAAATAAACAGTTACATCTCTAGACTGAAGTCTCACATAGTAGACTTAACTTCATAGTGTAAGAAAGAATAAGAATACGAGCAACACCTCTTATTATTTGCTTTCTGTTTCTACAAGTTTGCAAAAATGTATTTTTTTTTTCTTTGGGAAGTTGACCCTTTGAAAAAAGTAGCAGAATTGTGGATTTTGTTATTTACTTTGATGTTTTGAAATTTCAGCATTGACATTCACTCTGACAAAAAGCCAGGGAGCCAAAGAGCATGTGGGACAGGGTAAGAATGTGCTAATAGAGGCAAAAGTAAAAGCCCAACTAGGCAAAAAATTCAACACATCTAATCAGAGCAGTTCTGAAAACTCAGATGCTGAAAGTAAACAACAAAAGATTGGGTATCTGGAAAGAGCTCCTGGAAGAGTAGAAATGTAATAGAAATGCCTCCTTCAAGAAAAGAAGGGCATAAGAGTTACTCCCAGAAAGTTTATGCTTTCAGAAGGTAGGAGTCCTGTCAGGATCGTTTTCAGACAGGATGAGGAACAGAAATCAAGTTCTAAGTATACAGTGGTATCAATTTGGAAGAAATAAATTATGAAGAACAACATAATGAGACGCAAAAGCCATCTGATCTTTTAAAAATCCAAGTTAATAGCTATTAAATGCAATTTGGTAAAGTATTCACCCATAAAGGAAAGAAAGCCTGCAAAATGGTAAAATACTGTAGTCTGCTGATCATGGAAAGATTACTTTGAAAATATATTATATTGAAATCTTTGCTGGTAGAAAGAGCATTACTTTTCAGATGGAAAGCAGACAGGCATTCTCATGTGAATTTAGCAGTCACCAACCACATGAATACGGCTAGGGTATAACAGTCTAAATCCATTTTATTTTAGATATGAAATGGGATCACTGTGTTTCTGAGGTGTTGAGGTTTCTACTATCTGAGCCAAACTCAACTTCATGGATGGTGAAACAATTTTTTTAAAGGATATTAGACTTCAGAATAGCTGTACTAAAGGGATGTTCAGATGAGCTTTGAGTCAAATTTCATCTGTACAGCAAAGGCTTCACAAAGGAATAGTCCACACGCGGGGAGCAGACACCAACATCCCTACTGGGCAATCACACAGTACTTTCTTCATCACTAAGAGCATCTCTGGAATTCACAGCTATTACCATCATTATGACATCTTCCCACATTGTTTTTCTGTTTTTGGAGCCATTTAAGCATCTGCAGAGTGGACAGGGTTTGTTTATTCTAGACAAAAAACTATAAATAAAGTCTATTTTTTTAGTATGGAAAAAATAATTTTTAAAAAAGCACAAAAATTCAACACCAACTGTACAAAGCTAATAGAGAGCAGAAAAAAGCAAATAGTCTGCCAAAATGTTAAACAAATTAGGCCAAAATGAGTCACCAGCAAGATCTTCAGATGTCATAACAGCAGTTAGCTATAACAGAGGTTAAAAATGGCTCTCTGAAGTCCTTCCACACTTCCTGTTTAGTCCAGCCAAAGACAGCCATGGTCAAGAATTGAAATTCTTCTCATCTAGAAGGACAAGTATCTTCCAATACACTACTGTGTAGCCTTTAGGGAAAGCAATGTTTCAAGCAGGCAACATTCTTTACTACAACACTCTTCTAAACTACCCAGAAACTTTGTGAAGGTAAGCTGAAAGAAAATTACTTTATTTATCAGCACAGACTTTCCCGTTTTCCACTCCACTCTCCAGCATGCTCTTGCCATTATGCTATATTACTTCAGGACTGCTGTTTATCCAAAGATTCTTCCAGATGTAAGAACTAAGAATAAAGTGGGGAAGAAAGGGGAAGAGGGAAAAATATCAGGTTCATGGCTAATGTCCATATGCTTTTCTTCCCCCCTTCCTTCTGCCTTCTGCCAAATAAAAATATATTCAGAGTCTTCTATTGTATTGAAATGTTTCAGACAGTTCATCAGTCTATCACAGCTAATACTAGTTTTAGTCATTAAACAAAAAGTAAATACTTTTCTTCTGGCTCTTTTATATATACAAATCACTCCTTAAAATTGCCTCAAAATTCACTTTCAAGTACTTCAACTGACATTATCATGATCTAGAGAACTTAGTTCCTGTAGTATATGTAGGTGCTACTACTCTTCTCTTGATAAGATTGTTTATACTGAGCATCATTCATTCACTTTCATCTTCACCCCCACAGAAGAAAGTGCCAAGATGCCACTTTCAAAAAGATCAGGCCTTTGACCAATCTGGCTTACCCCACAGGCTGAGAAAGGTTCAAAAGAGCAAAAGAGGAAGTCTGACCTACTCTTATTCTGCGAAACAGACTGGAAATGCAAACTATTAAGAAGCATGGCTTTACTACTCAGCACACAAAGGGCAATAGAAAAGAATGCAATGAATGAACTGTTTCCCAGACCCTCTACTCTTAACCCTGCAACATTGCAAATAAAGACAAACTATAGACTTTTCTCAATTTTTAATTAATAATGATGCCTTCTTAATTTGGGGTACAAATATTCAAGATAGAAAGTGTAACATCATTAAGCAGAAAAAAGAAACAATGTCTTCAATAGTAAACAGAAGAAAAACAATGTAATCATGGTGAAGCTGGAAGCTTGTGGACTGTGGTCATTGGTAGCCAGGTAGTTGGGATTGAGAAAGATTGTTGAGGAGAGTAGTGTAAATGGGGTGTTGAGTGACTTAACCACTTATTTCCTTGCTCTTTGTTTGTGTTGGCATACAGGAAGTCCAGCAATCCTAACCAGAAGGTGATAAAATCTGAGTGTGTGGCTGGGTAGACAGAGAAGTAGACCAGTAACAGTGCAATATACATCAGCACAGAGCATAAATAACCCTGGCTAAGAAACTAGAACAGCTTTGTTTCATACATCACAAAGTAGAGACAGAAGTACTATGTAAAAAGACAACACAGAGCTGAATAAAAGTGAAAAAATAAACTGAAGATTTATTTGACTTTAGCTCAAAAGGACGCAGTAGCACTTGCAAACTTATTTAAATGAGATTCAAGATACCTTGTGTATCTCTGTATATGAATTGTTCTGTTAGAAAGTAAAGACAAACTGCATAAAAATTTCAGATATGGGGTCTGGCTCAGACAGTCCACCTCTCCCACAAGGAGATCCTGGACACATTCACTGCTTTAGGAATGATTGATGCCAGGTCTTTTGAGCTCTAAAGAAACCCAAGAAAAGATGTCATGTTCAAAAAGAGTAAATGACAATATGGAAAACAGGTAAGCAGACTTTTATAATAATCCATCTACAACAAACCATCCAAGCACATACAAATCACCACAGTGAATAGTACCCATTCAGAAAGGCTCCAAGAGTATCTGCTCCTTGTTTTTGTGTTTAAGTGGCAAGATACCTAGTGTTTCCTCATGACAAGTTCTTTGTCATGATATCCTAAACTAGTACAAGGTAAATTATTTGTGCGCTTAATTTAAAATTGCAAAGCATATTCCAGTGAATCATACATAGCATTTGCTCGGTTCATGAGCTGTGCTGAAAAGAACTACTATGCAATGCTTAGGAAACCAGGCTTAGACTGTGCTGCAGTATCAGCTCTTTGTTTTTCTGTTCATTTCTGTCTCATTGCTAAGCTAAGAACACTTACTGCTCTGAATGCTCTAATTGATACTCTGCTGGTCTGAAGCGATCAACTTCTCAGTGATCTTTGCTCAGTTGTCTGACAAAAAAAAAAGGAGGAAAGGCAAGTATGGCAGTGGATAAGTCCAGTCTTTATTGACTGGAGATGTTTGCAAAAGCAGAGAGAAGAACAGAGTGAAAGTATTCACACTGCCAATGTCTAACAAAGGAGGACAGGCAAATGCCCTATGTCACCAGTAAATAGATAGGCTCTTCTTAAGGTTCACTTATGGGAATAAAATTTTCCTCTGTGAACAATTTGGAAATTGTTTTGCTTTGTATTTTTTGCCCTCAGTTTTTCATAGCTTGGCTCACTTGTTTTTGTTGGGTTTATTCTAAGTTTCCCAACCTGACCTTGCAATTGCAGACCTAGAGAAAAAATACTGTTAGTTCTTGCTTCCTGTGAATTGGACCACACAGCTGGATTTTCTATTTGTTTAAAAGCAAAGGTCTAAGTTCTGGAAGATGCTGAGTGCTCTCAGCTTGTTAACTTCATAGATCAGAAAATCACTTGACAGCAGTACAGATGCAATTATTTTTTGATTACTTGGTCTGCCGTCTCTCTGTCTCTCTCAGGCAGACTTTTCCCCTCCCAGACTGTTCTACCCACCTCACTATCTCTGTACATCCTCTACTTGCTTTTCTCTTCTGAACGACACATGCATACATAGAACAGCCCCCAGATTACTTCCTTCCCACTATGGTTGGGAAACAACAGAACCATTACAAATTCCCCCATTTTCTTTGCACAGATTCCACAGTCTTTATAACCAACAACCATGAAAGATAGCAAGATAGTGACTAAGTGTCCAAGAAATCCTTCGAGCAAGTGTAGAAGTCAGGGCGTGGCCAGAAACTGGACACTTCACTGTATCACTTTTGGTTTTGTCCTGTAACACATCAGAGCTTCCTCACAAACTGCATGCATTAGGAAAAAACCTTTTTTTCAAGCTGGACTCAGATTTCTAAAGCATTGTAAATTTTCATACCACATTTTAAACTGTAAAATAATTTTTAAAACCTGTATTTTAGTCAAGAATTTACTAATTCAAATTTACCATTAGAGAAGTGACATATCAAGAGCTTAATGAAGAAGTGTAGGGGTAAGAGTTTGGTTAAAGACAGAACTTCAACAGGTACCTTACAAAGATATAATGCAATTATAATTAACCTACCTTTAGATTTGTACAGCTGAACACAAATTTTATAAAGAACTGTGCCAGTCTGCTATAGTAGCTTGTTCCAGACTTCCCTATTCTGTGATACAGTGTATGAATTAGATATAATATTAGCTAAAATCTAAAGGTATAATAGCAACAAAACCAACCCCTCCATACAAGTTGAGAACTGTCTTTCAGCCAGTATACATGATTGTCTACATAAATTAATTAAATGAATACAGAATACAATTAACATTTTTTTCTTCATCTCTCTTAATTTTCTAAGCAGCTCAGTTAAATAAAAAAAAAAAAAAAAAAAGGAACAGTTTCTTTTTCATTGCTGCTAGTTTCACATGTGAAACAAAGACAGACCAACCTTAAGCCTTTTGATAAATATGATACCGTGGTAACTGCAGCATTCACTTTGTATCCCATTTCTTCAAGTTCCTGTCAGCCAGATGTCACTTGCAATGCAAACAGCAGAAAAACATGAAATAATAATTTCATACATCATCTATGTGAGCACGAGCCAGTCAAACATTCAATACAAATTCAAACTGCTACTACACATAAAGCAAATATCATCCAAATAATATTTAGAATGATTGAAAGGCTTTTGATTTGGAAGTGTATTCTCTTAAGCTAAGTGGTCCCAAAGACCATCCAGAAAATTCAATTGTTTCATTTTAAAATGTTTTCTGCCCAAAATTATATCAAATCCTAATGTCTCCGTAGAAACACATGGGATTGGATTGCTGACTGGGCGCCCGATGTCAAAGAGGAATCTAATTTTCCAATGGCATTTCCTCATCCTGTCTCACCAAACACAAAATTGATAAAATTTTAATGGATAATTTTCAGAGCAGGACATTAGCTATCATGCTGGGAAATAGTGCAGGAGAACACCACGTAGCATCAGAAAGGCAATGTATCAGAAGACAGTTTAAATAAATATTAATAAAGCACATGCCTTACATTTTATATTTTCTCTTGCAACTAGAAACAGAATTCAGAAGGTAAGTTTTGCAATAACAGGCACATCACTCTTCCCTTCTTTTCCAGAGCATTTTTTACAAGTGATGTCCTTAAAATATGGGTGTGATATATTACTTAAAAGGGCACAGTGTTCATCTTTTACTGGGGTGACACAGTCACAGTCAACAGAGTCCTCTTCTCATTGACATCAATTGTGAAAGTCATATTGCCTTCAATGACTACATCACTAACCACTCCATATAAAAAAATGTTTTTGTTAAGTAACTCTACAGAAAAAATTGCAATGCTGGGAAAAATGAAACATCACCCTTCTGGATCTCCTGATGGGACAAGGTACTGCAAGCACTTAACACCAAAAGCCATGACAAGATGAAAAGGGCTAAATCCTACTCCTGATGACAAATAAGTTATACTAGGGAGGAAGGTACTAATTAACTGTATTAGGTTATCACTCAGTAACAATGTAAAGTACATGTATGGAAATGTGCTATTTAAAATGTGCTCTTCTCTGAATAATTTTCCTTTCAGTTAAGCTAGATCATTAATCATTTAAATTTGAGACTTATTTAGAAAATACAAGTGGACAGGAAAAAAGAAAAATAAGATTTACTAACCTTTGTAATTTATTTTGAATTTATAACAAAAGTGTAACACAGTGGATTATATTTTGAACTAGACTGATTCAGCTTTCCAGCTGAGTTTCATTTCTTGTCATTTATTACTAGCTGGGTTTTAAAATCTGTATATTTTTTTTTTCAGGGTATTCAGGCGAGTGTATATACTGATAGAGAAAGGAACAGTAGCATTTATGCTTACAAGGCTATATCTGCTTTCATCAAGAGTTAAGTCTTTAAAAACTTTCATAAATATCTAAGCAAAACTCGCAGAACTTTAAAAGGACCACAACAAAAGAAAATCACAGTGATTAAAATGGAGGCTTATTTTTCTGGGGGAGAAAAAGCCTGCCCATGCCACATGCCAAGTCTACCACAGGTTAATATTTTCCTTTTACAGCAAACTGAAAAACATCTCTGAAGTCCTCAGCTCAGTTAAACACTAGGGCTCGTCATGTAGACAAAGATACTTCCATAGCTACAGCTTTCATTCGGAAATGCTCACTTTTATTTCACTGCTCAGAGGCCAGAGCCATCGTGAAGAGGAAGAAATAAATATTTTGGTTGAGCTCTTTGTGGTTCCCTGCACCTCAATTCCAGTCAGCCTTGGTAGGACACTTCTCCAGATCTAGCCAATAAAATGCTTTTGGCACAATGCAGAAGTCACGCTGGAGCGTGCTAAGACACGGCTTCCCCAAGCCCCAACTCTGAGCTGAACATAACCAACCTATAACTGCTCATCTCCTGGGCTAATCAGTGAGTTATTCCTTCCCCAATGCTTCTGGCATTTTTGCCACACCAATCTGCCAGACTGCCACATCCATCTATCCTCCACACCAGTCACCATCACTCCTCCTTTAACTCAAAGGAGTTCCCCCTTCTAAAATAGGAGGGAAACAGAAAGTTAAAAAATTGGAAGATGGAGCTAGAAGCTTCTTTGATGTGTCTGAGTAGGAGAAACAAGACCTCCCTGGCTCTTTTGTTCATCTTTCCTGATCAATCTTCTACAAGTGGAAGGCAGTCTCCATTCTCTCTGTTAATCAAAGGCAGCAGAAGAGAGTTATGCTTGCATTGCATAAACATTCCACTGGGAAGGCTATTCAGTGCAAGAAAGAAGGTTTTTCCAGAGCGGACTGAAATTCTCCGAGGGTTGGCAAGGTGTATTGTCTTCATCTGGCCATTCAAAGTAATGAAATCTAAGCAGACTTTTATTAACAAGTCTTTTCACACCTCCTCTGCTCTCAGCAGCTGAGCTCAGCACTGAAAGAGAAACTATAATGCAGTAACTTTGAGAAGCTTTCTGTGCCTCTCTCAAATGAAGCATGCATTGCTTACCTAACTGTGCATGAGTACAGTACAGCACCAGCATCACCTTCTGCCAAAACTCTATTACTTGAGGAAATTGCAAATTTGACAGATTTGCCATCCTAAATTCATAACGGCCTAAGAATGAAGAGGAGGGTGAAACAGATAATTCCCTGATCAGATTTGCTCCACATCCTGGCTGATCTGTGCTGATAGCCTTGGTAGTAGCTCAAGGGCTCAAAAGAACTCTTTAATTATCAAATTGACTTATAAGTTGATTTCCAGGTTTGCAAACACCACCGAACTTTAAAAAAAGTACTGAAAACACACCACAGTTGCAGACATTTTTCTTTCTTATTTAGAAAAAAACTAAGTCTGAGACTTACAGTTTTACCTGTCTCTTTTTCTCCTCAAAGGCATTTCACTTCTCTCAGAGCCAGCTGAACCTCTCTTTTCTGGTTCGTTCTTTTTAAGACTTTGAAGGTTCTAAGCAAGTGGATTAGGTGGGTAACTATCTGTTCAAGACTTTGTGGGACATATTCAGAGTAGCTAACACCAGGCGGGTAGATACTGGAGCAGGCACAGCAGGATTGCTCCAGAGGCTCCTGGCAGTTTGGATAACTGGTACATCTCTGCAACCAAATCCCATATTTTGACTACTCAAGTAACACACCCCCTTGTATAACTTGCTGGTGGTTACCTGTATCAGGCACTTCATCAAATAAAATCCGAAATTATTACATTAAGCTCTTCATACAATGAAGAAGGAGCCCTGCATGAAGAAATATACTGTGTTGGTTTTCCACAAGCTGGACTTACTGATCAACTACAGTGAGAAATTCTACCATAAAATAGCATTTCAAAATATTTAAGCTTGAAAACATGCAATTGGGCATAGGTTGGTTTTATGTGTCTGTACTGTCTTTGCTTAAAAGTTGTTTAGAGATACATTTGCATCTCCAAGACAAAATACATGTTAATTACCTCATGTTTGTACTGTACATTCAGGAAGGAAAGCTATATAAGTGCTAAGTGCTATTAGCATCATCCCCTTCTATTTTTCTCTTTTAGCTTTTAAGTGAATATAGTGCTTGTGAAAGTTGTTGGATTGACAGCCCTGGAGACTGAAGTCTAAAGTGCAGCACACCCGCTGAGCTAAACAGAACTAAAATGTACAAAAGCTTCTCACCAAATTTTAAATACATGCTTCATTTAGCTATTGTTCTATGATGGCACATAATACTACCACTGAAAGTTTTGCTGCTCCCATTTATTTGTTCTAAACATCAGTTCAGACTCTTCCTTTATTTCCTTCTTTTAAAAACCATCTCTTGCTGACGGGCAACACCCCAGAGACCGCTTCCCTGCCTTCAAAATCCCACGTTTCGATGGAATGCTGCTGAAGCATAACTTCATGCTACTGCAGTCAGGTACAATGGTGCATCCTGGCATTCACTTTGCACATCACAGAAAAGTACATTAGCTAATCTCACACAGTTTTAGTACTGATCACACTAAGTGCTTGTCTGCAGAAATGCTACTCTATATTATAATCAAAATCTGAGGCAAGGAGGCCTCTAACAGAAGATCTGCTCCTCTAGTCAGGAATACTAGTGTCAGAAAACTAAGTCAATACTTAAATAACAATTCAATGTTCCCTGAGAAACAGGTAATCTTATTTTTATTTAAATACTAGATTTCCAGGAGTACACCTCTGACCACTGAAAGAGGTTTGGAATTTTTTTAATTTACTTTTTTGAAATCCTTTATGGTATACCAAAAGACAAATCCTACCTTCTAAGATGCCTCTCTTCACACAAGTACATTCAGATCACTTGTAAAGCTTTCCTCTTGATTTCAGCTAGGGCCACTGCTCTCCAGGAGACTGCCATTCCTGTAAACGAGTTCTATAAAGTACACAAATGCTTACTAGCTGTTAGTTTCAGAGTCTCCTTTCATCCACTGTCTGCTTGCCTCCAGGTGGGACTGTTTGAGCTTTTAAGTGAAGGGACTGATCCTAGCTGAGTAGAGTGAGCATACAAGATGCAGAACATCTGCAGTGTGTAGAGCTGATACTAACAGCTGCTGTTTCAGATGCTTCTAGAAGATTTCTTTACTTGTCTTGACAGGTTCCAAAAAGCAAGTTTAGTGCCTGGGTCATCTTCAGTCCCGCATAACTTCAAGACCTGGCACTTACAGAAAGTAATTCCTTTCCAATTCCAATTACTTTCCAGTTCGGGAAATTTCTCAGGGCTTCTTGTCAGGGCACACTACTCTTTTATGATTTCCAGCCTGCAATGCTGCTCCTTTCTATTTCATCTTGACTTGATGTCATTAGTCTTCTTTCACAGAAACCTGAGCATTCTTTTCCTAATTTATCTAGATGGTACTCTGACAGCAGCTTCTTTGATCAAGACTTTGCCATTTATGTCTCTTCTCCCGTTAATCATTCTCTCAAATGAGACTGGTAGTAAAAAATAATTAAATCAAGTCTGACTGCCTTCAAATTTCTTGGCTTGCTGGGATTCTGGGTGCTCACTTAGGCCAGGCCCTTTGGAGACACTGTGCTTTCTCTGGTATATTAAAGAGGCCATTTGGGCTATTTTCTTTTACTAGAAGGTCAAAACAGGTTTTACCATTGGTGAAATTAAAGAGACATTTACAGAATGCAGCTATGACATCCACTTTGTTGTTTGATAGTTCTCCCAAAAAGAATCCACTATTTTCTATTAAAAAAAAATTAAATCTGGAGGCAAAGTGGCTACATGATAATTCTTCCTGTCTTTGCTTCTTGGAAAACAAGAATTCTCTATTATGCGACACGTCTGTGCTGAACTTCAGGTTCCCAGCTGCTCTCCTTCCTTCAAATATTGATTTCCAGTCACTTAATATCTGCAGAGAAAAAAAGTAAAAGACTAATGATTTGTTCAAAAGTTATATTTTTAAAAATCTTTACAAAAATGTAGTCTACACCTTATGTTCATCTGCCTCATGTTTTGTGAGGTCTGATTCTGAATTAAAATTTCCATCTGTACAATGTCTCAGGATCTCTTCTCAGCAAGATGGTCCATCTCCTACCGGTCAGACTTGTTCTCTCTTGCAAGTTGAATTCCAAGTCCAAGGCATCTGTGGCCTGGTTCCTAAAAGTCTAAAGGGTCAACCATGACCTACATCCTCATTTCTCTGGCCAATGCAAGTGTATTAAGAGTACAGCTTATTTCTGAGTGAGACAAAACTTCCATCAACCTGAGATGATAAAACAAACTGCCCCAGGGGAATAATATATATCACAATACTTAGCACCTTCCTCATCAATGAGAAGCACATTTCATTATGATTTTGCTGGCATAAACATGGATATAAGTATGAGCCTAAACTTACTTAAACAAGAAGTGTTACTGACAACCTTCTTCCAGCTTGACAAAAAATAGGAAAAAAAAAAAGACACGATATTTGATGTGCAGACACATTATTTGGTTCAAGGCCAGCAGGTGTTGAGGTTTTAGTGCTCAATATATTTTAGGAATCTGTGTATGTGTGTAATAGCTGTAATACACCATACAGATCTACAGAGATATGGAACAAGGTTAAAAACAAACAAACCAACATTAAGACTTCTTTGACATCTATGACATACCAGCATTTGTGCTTAAACCAGAAATAACCATCTAGCTCTGTCTGACACCACTGGTTTTTACAAAAAATAGCCTGATAAAGTCAAGGCAAATCATCATCCCGTTTCCTGTAGTACAAATGGCTGCATATAATGAATGTTCTTGCTATTAAGTCTAAAGCTTTGCAAGACCGAAATATTCTGTATCTCATCTCAAATTTTCAAACAATCCAATATCCAGTCTATGTATAGATATATTCTTGCTGTTTAATCTCTTAAAAATCAATCAATATTAATGTGTCTGCCTTAAACTTTTAAGGTCATTGTCTCCCTTCTGACATTTTTAACTACATCAACATCACATTATATCATTATAGACTCATGAAGCAATGTACTTTTACATTTTTGCAAGATAATGTCTCTTTTGTGTTTCAGTTTTTATCATAATATAAATCTTGAAATGTAATTTGCATATCTTTTGTTTAGTGAAGGAGACCCCCATTTAAGACTATGTAATTTTAATACATAGACTTAACAGTGGATGATTTTTTAAAGGAAATGCACCAAAATATTCCAATTTATTTTTCAACTGAAGCAGCTGCTCCACCAGTAAATTAGTAAATTTCATTAACAATACACTTGCTAACAATTATGGTCTGCCTTCCTTGGGCTCACTTTACTGTAGGGTTGCCATTAAAGGGTTATTTCTAGGCTTTTACTTTAAACATTGAAAAATACATCTTTGTTCTTCAGCCTTCCCTCTACTTGTCCTGTCTTTCCTGTCCTCTGTTGATGTCCCTTCCCACCCTGCCAAGAGCACCAGTGTGCTCCCAGCACTGAACTGTCCCTCTGCACCAGCAGCCACATCCCAGCAAAGGCTTTCAGGCACGTCCAGCTCCCAGGAAGTCTGGCCCATTTGTAGTGCTCAAGGTGTGCAAGTAGAGAGGAGGGAGGACACTTACAGACAGGAACAGACAAATGAACAGGCTCAAGAAATTCAAAAGCAGCCATGAAGGAAACAAAATCAAGACAATGAATGCGAAAGGGATGGTAGGAGCTCTGGCTCTGGATAGATGGATATTTCATGAATTCCTTCAATAAATAGGGAACCTCTAGGGAAATTCAACACCTGGCAATCTTAGTGGATAGTGGTGCTGCAAAGAAAGCATAATGTTCACCCCTCTGGTAAATTCAAGCAATTAAACCCCCTTAAAAAAAAAAAAAGAGGCCCTCTTAGGCTTTCTGCCCAGTAAACTCACAGCGAAAAGCAGCTTTAATAAATGTTATAAATCTCACCTCTGAGCCAACAGGAAATTCAAATGTTTTGCATGTGCAGGAGCCAAGGAGCTGCTGAAACAAAAGGTGAATGTGGATATTAGAATAGATTATGCCCATACTCAGACTGGACAGCAGTAGATGCATGAGACTCAGAGATGACAGGTTTTTTAAAGGCATCCTTTCTAGTGCCATCTTTGACCATTTATGTTTTTGTTACACCAGAACTCTCCTTTCTTTGTTAGTGGACAAATTTGTTTAGTGATGAGTTTTCTGGTTCAATGAATTCAGGATTACTCCTTACCATAGAACATTATTGGGAAGCAGTTTTGAGTTTCAATGCTTTAGACATAAACCTAAATAAAGAAGTGGCCACAAATATCTGTGGTTTCTAAAATGAAAATATCAAAGAAAAGAGACTGCAGAGAATTTTTGATCAACACCTTGACAAGGGGTGTTAGTTTTAATAAACAGTAAGAATTTTAGGCCATTATTAAGTATGAGATGCAGTCTCAGCTATGTTTCTAATTTCCTTTCGTGCCTTTACTGCTGTTGTAATAAGCTCTGTAGTGACAAAAAACATTTATTGAAAAAATCTGAGCACACCATTCAGGTTTATGTTACTTCACCTGCCAATGAGAAATATTTGCCTCTTTGCCCTCCCTGATGCCAAGAGCTGCAGGTACATTCTGAATATGGGACAAATCACTGGACAGAGATGCACTTGTAGAAGTGAATAAGAATTTCTTTATTGAGTCAGAAAACTAAATTATCATGGTACACAGTTCCTTTTGATTGTTGCTCTTTTAAAGCCATGGATAAACACAGCCAGATCTTTGTGCACATTTTTAGAAACGAATTTAAGTATATAAAAACAATGCATAACTGGCAACATATCCTGTGAGAAGGAGGTTTTATGAAAGTTTTCTGGGAAGATGTTGTTTACCAAGCTATAAATACTTTACTTTTTTGTCTACCACACACTATGGGCTTATGAAAGCACAGAAGACTATGAAATTAGGATGAAAAAGTAGGGAAGGAGAGACAGAAGGCTGGATAGAAACAAGCCATATTTGCTGCTTGAATTTTTCATAGTCAGGACAAAGGTCTGTTCTTTCTTCCACTCTTAGTTTTTGGGGCAGGTGGGCAGAGAGGGTTGTTATGAGAAAAATCTCTTCAGAAATCTCTTCATCACCCTCAAAAAAAAAAAATCTAGGAATTAATTACTTTATTACAAGAGGGACACAAGAAACAAGTGTCTCTGTTATAATGACTCCATCTCTGGCTTTAAACCTATAGTATTTTTCCTTAGGGGATTATCAAGATTATTAGTAATTATTACCAGTAAGCCATTACTATGAATAATAGTAATTACAATATAATTTAAGGACCCTAGTCATAATCACTGTGGAAGACTTATGAGCATAGTGAAGGCCAAGGCTTTGCACATGCCTGAAAATGAACAAACACAGAGTTACACTCCAGTGAGCACAGCACTCAAAGCCTTTCACCCCTAAATGGCCAATGGCAGCATCAAACCCAGCACTTGTCCACAGACAAATGGCTGACAATTTTTAACAACCTTTTTTTTTAGTTTTAAAAGGAAACAGGAGGAGTTTTTTACTTTTAAAGTGAAAACAGGAGGATTGGTGGAACTACATAATCCCATTTCTAGCCCCAAAATATTCTGGTTGTGTGATATTTCTGTTTACAGTAAACACTGTTTTAATGAGCAGCGCAGATCCAGACACCAAGTGGATCAAGGACACATAGAGAAATTTAGCCATTATGGATATTCCATAGAAGGGCAACAATTTTTTGTCCAATCCAGTTTGCTTGTTCTGTGTCCCTTATTCAACAGAATTCTAGTTTTACCTTTAACAGAGAGCAAAGCCCTGCCTGCTATGAGTTAATGTCTAATATATGCTCAGAGTGGACACACCCTAATTTTCCCACTTTTTCCATTTCTTTTTATGGTTTTCTCTCAGGAACACATGCCCTGCCTTCTCCTTTTGCATCAGTTCTAAATCCTTGTCTATCTTGCTTTCCATCTTCAGAGTCATGACAGAACTCTTCTAAAAGTACTCTGCTGACAATTTCTGATCTGGTTTTCCACTAAGATAAGCAGAACTACATTTATAACCTTTTAACTTCACATATAACTTCATAACTTTAGTTTACAACTATATAAAATTTTGTAAGGTTTTATTTTTAAAGGATGGTGTTATCTTAACATAAGCTATGAAGTCACTTGATATATATATATATATATATATATATATATATATATATATATACACACACATACACTATGTGAGCATATATACATATTAAATATGTATATCATTACACACGGACATATGCTTCTGACAAAATATGAAGAGAGGACTTTTCATGCTATAAAAAATGGTATTTGCAACTGCAATCCAGAATATATTGCAAAGGGTATTAAAATGTGTATAGTTCTATTTCAAAGAAAAACATTTTTCAATGTAACATGCTGCAGCTGTGTTTGTTAAGATTTCCTGATCATGAGGGTCACTGTAAGAAACACAGCACTACCTTGACAAAGGTGACCAGAAGCACTCTGCCCAGAAGTGCCCCTCCCCCTGCATTAGAGGAGGAATTGTAGGTCAGATGCTCACAGGCACATCCATTAAAGAAAAAAAAAAAAAAAAAAAAAAAATTAATACTGTATTTTTAATACTGTATTTAAGAACCTAAAATCACTCCAAAACTTATAGAAGCCAGTTATCCAACCTCTTTATTACTCTGGCATTATATCTACTTAATTTCTGGTTCAGTGCAGATGCAGCTGAATTTCAATATGCAAACACTGGTTCTTGGTTGTCAAGACCCACATACATGAAATTAACAATACTACAGGGCTTAAAAATATGAGCATTCAGGGCTGGAAACATGTGACAACTGCTGGGTTAAAGCTTGCACAATGTACACAACAATTGCCAGTTAGGCCAGTTCTGTTATCTTGTGTACAGAATATTTTCCAATGCCTCATTCTTAAAAATTAGGTAGCCTTATAAGCCATATCTATTTGCATAGAAAAGTATCCTGTCTAAGTCTTTCATGTTGCCTAGGTTAAGCAAATTTAAAATTAATACTACAAACAAGGTACTTACTAAGGAGGGGAAAATGCACATCATGGGAAGCCCTATTCATTTCGCCTACGCAATTCTGGAGTTTGGTTTAGAGTTTTAGGGTTTTTAAATATATTTTCATGCAACATTTTTGATTGTTAGCTAATTTTTTTTTCTCAAATTCAGCTAAGATCTGCTTTAGATATGAATTTCTGTATGACAATATTTTTAAAGTTTTCAATTTTGACTCATGCAATTTATCAAGCTATTATACACCCCTGTTCTTGTGTGAAATTTAAAGGTACCTCTCATGACTTTCAAGCAGTGTGTTCCCCAAAAGAAGAAAGAAAGTGCAAAAATATAATTGTTGAGATTAAGCCTCAAATTTCCTTTAATGTTTGCTCCTTTTTAAGAACTGATGCACTCCCAGTGTCCTAGCTCTACATCAGCCCTGAAACAGACACAAGACACATTCTTTACTTTGTTGCTGCATGAGATCCTTTCTACATTAAACATTTTTGCTTGGTCCTTAAGCAATAAGTTTGGCAGAGGGAGTGTGACAGACAAGTTGCTATTTCAGACTTGAAACAGAACCCGGAGGGCCAAGACCTTTCCCACTTTAATAGTAGACAGAGAATCATGCCAGTGATCAGGGTCATATGGTGGGTGAGGAAGTCACTGATACTGAAGGATCAGATGTCACCGTGACAGCTGTAATAACCAGGGCTTACTTCCTTCAGCTAAAAAATATCCACAGAATATGGTGAATACACTGCTGCAATATGTACCTCTTCTACCTTTGTGTCATGCTATAAACATTTAACTCCTGAAGGCTCACAGTGCAAGAACAGAGCAACTAACCCTCACAAGACATTATAAGGGAGATATGACAGAAGAAGTGTTTTTTTTTTTAATTTTGAAAATTCAGTAGAAAAGTTATTATTTGCTTGTTATTGACAATTCATTCCTCTGAGATAAAAGAACTTTGTTACTAGAGTATCCCAAGGAGACAGCTGGCAGAGATGAACAGAACAGCATTCAATTGCAGCAAGTCAACATCATAAAACAGGCACCACTGGATTAAAAAGTAACCTTAAACTGTTTAGTATACACAAAGGCAGCCTAGTCAAAACACTTCAACAATGATTTAAAATCTCAAGTTAGAGGCCAGTTTCAACCTTCAGGTAAGCCTTCTCTATTCATAAGGAGCTTAACAAATCATAACTTTCATTACTTATCAGAACTGGATGCAGTGTGTCATGGCATGATAACTGAGCTCTGGAAATGTAACAAAAGATGTCTTTTTACAAAAATAATGGTGAGACTAAACCCCAAATGTTAATCTTTGAACTTGGTTGGGGAATGACATCCTCTTACTCATTAAGTGTTTCCATTAGCATGCAGGGAGTCCTAGGCAGGCAGCTCCTGTTTGTGCTAGTTACTATGATGTGGAGAGCAGCACATGTATGAGGAAAGGAGATTTCTGAAACCTGGTCCCAGGATGCTACACAAAGTGCATCACCAGGAAACAGGACAGGCAGTATCAGACCCATTGCATTTCTGCAGGCAGCTAGCTATGGAAATAGTAAGGATACCTGAAAAATAATATTACTTTCAGTTCATCTCATTGCTCAGTATTAACAGCCTAGTGTTTAAGAAAAGATGCAGTATTTATTTTCTAGCATGATAAAAACTCTAAGCTGTAAGAAAGCTTCAGAGTTAGAGTTAAATGGAGCCCAAAAAGGACCAGATTTCTATCTCTGTTTTCTTCAGTGTAGTTCCAGATGCATTAAGACCTCAGCAGAGACCTGCAAATATTATATACGGCTTTCTTTTATCTTCTGCAAAAAAAGGGGGGATAACAGTATGAAAGAATGAAGCAGTGCCAAACACTACAAGAAAGGCTTAATAAATAGAGCCCAGGGTCACAATGTTGCTCTTATTTGCCCTGAAATATATCACTGAAGTTCTGTATATTCATATTTGTTTACATTATAAATGTACTAAATGAGCTAATTATAGTGATCATAATTTACAATTAAAAACAAACAGTTAGAAATTTCAAAGGCTTTCAATATCTTTTCTTTAATCATTCACCCAGGCTCAAAATATGCATTTTTTAGATTAAAGCATTAAAGTTGCTAATTATATTCTCAGAACTAACAATTATTTCTTTACCCTTTTACTACCTTCTTCTGGCAACAAAAAAATGTCAGCACTGATTTAATTTTTTGTTATTACCGGATTAAAAGAAGTTTCTAAAATGCAATTAAATGTGCCCTATAGCTATAGTAACTTTTCTATCAGCATCCAAAGCCTCTTCACTAAAACAACAGCATAAAAAAATTATTCAGACTTTCTAGACATACTTTTTTCTTCTTTTATAACACATTCCTTTGGTGATTATCTCCAATGACAACTCAACCATCTTAATGAGACTCTGTGCAAATCTAGATCTTGGTAAAAGGGAAAAATGAAATTTAAAGAGGCTGTTAAGTGTGCAAAACCCTGCACATGTCAAGCACTGGTTCTTTACCTTTGGAAGCTTGGTTCAAGTTCACCCTGAGGCCCTAAGTGAAAAGTTCAATAGCCTCAACTATTTCCCTACCTGATATATCACAAAATCAATTTCTTTATGATGGTACATTTGGTAACCTATGCTCAGAGACAATCAAGTTTTTTCCCATTGGGAGTTCACCAATTACCTTCTCAGTAAATTATCCTCAGATAAAACAGAAGTTCCTGCAATCAGCAGGACTTTCTCCTTTTACTACTGGAACAGTGATGCTGCGCTCAGCCCATGCTGCTGTGTGATCACAGCGATCCATGGTGACAGGACACCAAAACATTATTCAGTGCCCACATTTGTACTGGTTTGGAAAAGAAGAATAGTCACTGCAAGCAACAAAAGAAAAATTGCAGCGAGGAACATCATTGAAACTCTACAGTTCCTCAAGAACTTGGCTTCCTCTGGAGAAGCTGGAATGGTAATGCCCTGCCTTTAAGTTTCACAGTTGTGAACATGATTTTGTAACTGCTATCAACAGCATCCTTGGCCCAGGCTTCAAAGCACACTGATCCACCTCATTAGTAACTTTCCCAAATTTACAACTTGTGTACTTTTATAACAGCTTGTTGCTGGAGTGGATACATTTATGTTAATTACTTAATATTGTTTGCAACTTAAAGACATAGCTTTCACATAAGTGAATGCCAGTCTGAATAATAAATACAAGTCACTGAGAGGTTTAGATATGGAATATGCATTCTGTATGCCACTTTTTAAGTCAAGCTCCAATCATTGCAAAGCACCATTCCAGCCCCTGCAGTGGTCTGTCCAAACTAAGCTCATTTAGCTTAGTTTAATTCTCGGCAGTCAGAATTTTGCTTCATAAAACCACCAGCAACAAAATTAATGCTTACCAGCATCCTCTGTCAGAGTTGGCTGATGGCACACACATTCATTGTCTCTGAAAGGGATTATTCAGTCCTAGCACCAAGTAAATCAGCAGTGATACTGTCCCCATTGTAGTAATTTTGTGGAATCTATTCTGCTTTAAACAGACATCTTCCAGATTAAAATATTGAGAGAAACAGAGAGCTGACATTCAAACAGAATTTTGATCTTATTCTCCCTAGAGTAGAAATATCTAGATATGAGCAGTGAAAATGATGGCAGCCTAAAGGAAAATCCCAATGTGCAAAGATGAAAGAGATGGAGACTGCCCAAATAAAGAATGGCGTAATATACAGAGGCCACATTATGACTGATAGAAAAACAAGAAGTTAAAATTCCTATTTACCCTTACACATAATACAGGGACATAAGGACATGCAATGTCACTGAGAGAACATAAATTTAAAAAAGAGTTTTAGTCATGCTGACTTCTTATCACTGTTCAGCAAATTTACACTTTCCCCACTATAAAATGGAGATAGCACTCTTTCTTCCCAAACACAGAAAAGCTTGTTGGGGAAAAATTCATATAATTCTATAATGAAGAATGCCATTGAAAATAGTAAAAAGAAATTAGTTATTTCAAGTGCGGTGCAGGTTTGGATTGCATTAGCTGGCACAGTGGACAATAAATAAGGCCTAAGACTATAGACTAGGCAATGAAATTAAAAAGAAATATTCAACACCTTCCTTGTTCCCTGCAAATCATCACCCTCTTGCCCAAATGAGGCAAAACTAATTAGTGATTTGTAAATAAGGATGCTACCCTAACACATAGGTGAGAGAAGCTGACTTAGGATTCTAGGGCCATCCTTGAAATTCTGAGTTGCAATCGAATTGACTTGTGTTTTTTAATACAAAGTTACAAGCAAGTTATCATTTCTACAAAAATAACTAGATTACTAAATTGATTGTTTGCAAAGTAAGTAGGAAATGTTTGAATTGCTTCTCTAGAGAAATACTAAAGATTTCATTTGTAGTCTTGGATTCTGTGAGCATTTAGTAAGTTTCTCATAGGAATACTGCATTGCTAAGGAGCATTCAAATTCCTCTTTAAATGTTACACTCTTCTACTGTACTTTAGCAAAAAACCTGTTCAAAGCTCATGCTTATACTTCTGCGTCTTTCCAAGCACACTCTTTCTTCATCAAGACCAGAAATATGCTCACCATAATGGTGATGAAGAACAACTGGACAATTCAGAATTTCCTAAGTGCAGTACCTAATGTACCTATTCCATTTAAGGAAGACTCTGAACAGTCAAAAAAAAAATGTTGATGGAAGTATTTTGCAGAATGAATAAAATGTCTCAAAAAAAAAAAAAAAGAGTAAATATATCAAATGGTATAATACATATTTTTATTTAATATATAATCCTGAACAAAGGGGACTTACAGCAGGATATTAAAGCTGATTTTTCTTTTAGAGCACAGCTGGTATAACACAGTAAATGCTTTTTTGCAACAGCACAGTAGGAATATTTCTGGATATGTAGATGTATTTGAAAATATAAAAACTCATGGTAAATTTTGGATGACATGGCTACAAGTTCCTCTGGTAGGTTGGATGAGATGAATTCGGATGTGTCAGAAATGCCAAAGTATGGGATGCTGCATCTAACAAAAGGAAAGATAAGGTATCAGGAAAAATTTCTTTACACCAGTCATTGTCAACCATCAGTCTGTTCAGGGAAGTGTTGAGTTACCACTCCTAGAGGTATTTAAAATACATGTAAATGTGATATTTAGGGAGATGCCTTAGTGGGAGATTTGGCAATGTTGGGTTTACTGTTGGATTTAAGGATCTTTAAGGGTCTTTTCTGACCCAAATTATTCTGTGATTCTATTCATTGTGATAAAGACTTGCCATGAAGAAAAATGGCATGCCACAGAATCAGTTTCTCTTTAGTTTTGCAAATCTGTAGGATAAATAACAGCCTGTGTTTAACTTCTTCTGTGTAAGAATGTTTGGGATTCTTTTTAACATTTTACATGGACAGAGACAAGAGGGGCTGGATAATGCAAGTACTGATGTCCTTAACTTTATGTGGATTGATGGGTTGCACATGTTCACTCTGCCACATTCAGGTCAAAGATGCACCAGCTGAGTGTTTTACATGTAGCATCTTGGCAGACACCTTGCAAATGCCAGCAGTCACAGCATTACAGAAACAGGGGCACTGCCTGAAGAAGAATCCAGCTGGGGCATTTGCTCAGCATCAGATGCACAGACATGGTGCTGAGGGACGTGGTTCAGTGGGGACTCGGCAAGGTGAGCTTCACAGTTGGACTTAAAAACCTTAACAGTCTTTTCCAACCCAAATGATTCTATGACTCTACATTGTACTGGGATGTTGGACTGTTACCTTAGGACAGTCAAGCAGCCCTTTAATCATGCCTTCTGAGCTGCATCCATACCTTGGGATGAACTAGAAAGTACTCCAATCCACTGACCCTAGAGAGACATATGTATCTACTAGGGCAAGTCACTCTTGCTGATAATCAGCTGTGGGGAATCAGACTGTCAATGCAGACTGTCCATTGACTCGATCAAGTCAGTAAATGTTGGGAAGGAATCACAGAATCATCAAATGGTTTGCATTGGAAGAGATCTTAAAGATCATGTAGTTCCAACCTCTGGCCATGGGCAGGGACACCTTTCACTAGACCAGGTTGCTCAGAGACCCATCCAACATGGGATGAGGCACCCACAGCTCCTCTAGGCAACTGGACGGAATGTGCAACTGGCAGATCCTTACCCACCGAGGGTAAGAGGGGTGCCACTTGTATTGTCCAGCCATGTCCTACTGACCAAATCCTACTGACACCATGTGTGGGTTCAAGACAGCATTCAAAATTACTATTATTCTCCATATTCACTGGAATTACTCAATTCAGGCTGAATCTGGACACTTAAACTGTATCATACAGGTAGACTTTCCAAATAAAGGATTAATAAGCTAAGAGATTTTCAAACTACATGCAAAACTTTCCTGCATGGTACACTATTCTTTTGTTACAATCTTCAGAAGATAATATCCACCTAGTCCAACAGGTGAGCAAAAGTAATGAAATCAATCATGTCACAAGGATGCTAAGATAACTAGATAAGCAACTAGTAAGGAAATTTTAGTAAGAAGTTTCCCAGGTCTCCTGTCTACATTAGATATCAGGCTTTATCTAGAGTTAAAGAGGCAAGAATCCATTACAGAGAAAGTTCATGGCATAATTACAATACAATCAACACTTTTTCTAATGCTGATTTCTTCTTCACTTTAAACTGCTTCATTGACTTTAATTAAACTTGCCCTGGGTTATGAAGCTAGCAAACTGCAAAAACATTTGAAAATTAAATAAAATAAAAACATCTTTCTTGTCTGCAGGGTTTTTGCTTAGCTTTAACACACTTCAGACTAAGAGGATTTTTAAATTATTAGAAAAGCTATATGTAACAAAGTGACACTGCAAAACTATTGGTTTTGCTCTTGATTTAAGATGACCTCCCACTCCACAGTAAGAATCAAAATTGTTGAGATTATCTTCAATGCTCTTCATCACAGAATTCCTCTGCTGGTTTCTGAGAAATTGTGTGATCCTGTCACCACTTACATCAGGCCTACTCTCAGTTTTCTTTAAGGCTAAAGGAAAGGAATGTTTCATATTTAGAATACAGGCAATTTTCATGCCAATAGCTCAGGCCAAGGTTAAAAGTACATGACACAGACTTTGGAGGAATAAAGAGCTGGCCTGTGTCCTGCCCCAGCTCATGAGAATATGACCAAAATTCCCAAGAATGAGAGTGAATAGAATAACTTATAAAACAGAATAGTTGAGAGAAAAGAAGGTGGGAACAATCATATCAAATATACTCCAGCCTGAAGTCATCTAGTTTCAATAGATGCGACCCTCACTTTACTAGAATTCTAAATTTAAAAAATTCTGGTCAAAGATGGGTCTGGTAAAAGATTAGGAAAGCTCAGGTCTGAATTAATTTTACAATTTGGTCTGCCTCTATTTTGGGTTGCTCTCTTCTTACCCTCTGAAGAACTTCCTAGAGAAAATTGAGAAGGGTTCAATACCTGAACTTTTTATCTCTAGAAAAAGAAAAAATATATTTTGGAAAAATTCCAAGTTTTGCTAAGAAAGCAGCAATTACTTGCAACTGCGTGCATGTCTTGGTGAAGTACCATAGAGTATTGTAGAGTATTGCAGTTTAATCTAGGGTTCAAAAGACTTTAATACAATTTTTGAACAACTTTTCTATTTCTTTTTTTTTTTTCCCAGACATCCACAGATGTCTGAAAAAACAGCATTTCTATGCGTAAGAATGCTACTATCCTTGACTACTTTTAAGCTATTACCTAGATATCCTCACTAAACTCCAAAGAAAGATCTTCATAAAAGTCAGTGGTACCAGGATCAACCATATATATCTGTAAATTTAACATATGTAAGTTGTCTACAATAGAATACCTAAAAAATACATTCATTGCCATTAATTGTGTCTTGAATATGCACATAACATTGATAAAATGGGAAGAGTTTTCCAAACTGGTAAAGACAGACAGTACAAGCAATCTATAATAAGATACAACTCTACTTATGTCCACTCAAGCTGTTTAATACCACAACAGAATTACTCCATAGTTTATGGACATTTTCCTTCACCAGAGTCTTTGAGAACTTTCCATTAACTTCAGTAGATGCCAAAACAGGCCCAAGAGCAGGAAATGAAGAAATATACTGTACCCAAATGAAATCATTGTGGGAATTTAGGTAGGCAGAACGTAATTATCCACACTTGAATCTGGATAGAGCAGTAGGCTTATCCCCATTCTGCCAAACATATGAGATATATAATAATCAAGAGGAGCAGGACTGCTGGCTTTCCTCTCAGTAAAAGAAAAGAATAAAGGAGGAGAATGATCAGTTCACTTGATGCTGAGTAAAAAGAAGGAGTGACATTTATTGCATCATCTGCAAGACTTGCCAAGAAACAAAATGCATTAAGTAAATAACGACATTTGAAAAACTAGAAATTTAGTTCTCTGCTGGAGCAAATTGAAATGCATGTTTTTTTCTTTTGTGTTTAGTCCTAGGGAAAAATCTTAGGAAATTAGTGTCTTTGCAAAATACTGATACTTATCATTTCTACATTCATTGATATAGGCGAGGACACCAAGAAGCACTGAGAAAAATAACGTATTCTCTTGCAAATGCACTGGATTGTAAAATAACAAAAAGTTCTAAATCTTGGAATAGAACTGCATTACATTCTAGCAGTGTGGATCCATTTCTGAGGTGGAACATGACAGCTTTTAAACTTTCTACAACAATATGAGACAGAAGAATGCTATAGTCACTTGATACGCAGGGTGATTTATGGAGGCAGAATGTAATAATATAAATTGAGTTTCAGAAAGACACTGTGACTAATCTTACAAAAAATGCTACAGGATGTTTAATAATCCTGGTGGGTCAGAAGTTGTTCCTCAAAAAATTCTCTTAAGACTGATTGTTATTAAAGTATGTACTGCATTTGGTTCATTTTTCATTTAACTATGTAGTCTAAAACTGCTGTCAAGTGCAAATATTTGAGTTGTAACAGGATACTGATACAAATGGAATAGAGCCACCAAACCTCAATGAAAATTACAATCATAGAATACTTAAGGTAATAAATGCCCTTTGAAGAGCCATAAGACAAGCATCTGTCCACATCTTTTGCGGTCTCCCTAGCGGTACCCATGGGTGTTCACTGTCCCATTAATCAAAGATAAAGGAGCAGGAATGAGGCAGCGCACTACAGCTCCTTCTCTGCATCCACTGTGTAACCCTTCTCCATCGCCTCCCTTCAGCATTTAAGGCTGTGGTAATTATGGTGCTTAGGAGTGGCAATTCTGAGAAGACTGAAGTGAGCAGAGAGAATGGGAAAACATAACATACATAGTTGAGGGGCTTAATTCAAACGTCTTAGAAAGTAGCTGAAGTCTGTGTTTTACTTCTAAGGCCTCTGTGTCAGTCCTAGTGGAGAAGCAGAGCTGTTTCTACAGTAGTCTCTCCCTGCCTGCAGGGAGGCTGAGACTGCAAGTGCTGGGAGCTCTGCTCTGAGCCAGCATGGCTGCACAAGGAGATGAGGAGGGAACAGATGCCGTTCCATGGGCCTGACCTACATGAACGCCACAGCCCGCAGCGCTCCCGCCGAGCCCCGCGGGACGGCAGCGAGGAGCCCCACGGGCTGGCAGGGGCTGGCCCAGAGACCGGGGGGCTGTGGGCACCTGCCGAGGCACAGGCTGGGCTGGGCTGGGCTGGGCTGGGCTGGGCTGGGCTGGGCTGGGCTGGAATGGGATGGGATGGGATGGGATGGGATGGGATGGGATGGGATGGGATGGGATGGGATGGGATGGGATGGGATGGGATGGGATGGGATGGGATGGGATGGGATGGGATGGGATGGGATGGGATGGGATGGGATGGGATGGGCCAGGGAGCCCTGAAGCCACTGAGGCCTGCTGGTGCCATCAGAACCTCGACTCATAAAAAGAATATAAAAATGAAAGTACCTCAAGCCAATTGTACACAAGTTTTGTTTCATAGGGCTTCCTTTCTTTCCACCGTGTATTTTCCTCTCCATTTTCTTTATGAATTAAAATCTGCTTAGCCACAGCTTTCAACACTGTATGCAGCTCTTTTCAGTACACCCTTGTTAATGAGAACAAATGAAAAAGTACATTTGTGCATTTTCAGAGGCTATCCAAATGGGCTGAGATCCACTTACATGGCATCCTTTCCTTGGTTACACAAAAACCCAATATTTCTGTAACTCTGGAAAATTTGCTCCACCTAAAAGTTTGGCTAACACTAGCATTTTCATCCCAGATTTTGAGCTTCCTATAACGCCATAAAGTTTTTGTTAACCAGCCGACAAGTTCCTTAAAGAACATTTCTCAGACAGTACATGGCAAGATATTTAATGTATGCAGTATGTCAGGTTTGATCCCAATATCTCTCTTACAGCTCCCAGCCTTTTCCACCACACACTACACTATGTGGCAGAGACCACCCAGCAATTTTTTTTCACTGTATTTCATATTACCTCCTTGTTAAGTTTAGCTGTAGACTTCAACTCCATAAGGTAAAATATTCCTAGATACTTAATAGCCTGTGGTTTTCAATCTATATTTAAACCCTGCCTTATCCACTGATTGTACAATATGTTCAGGGACATAAACTCCAACTTACCTCAGTTGATTTGGCATTCAGACACGCTTGCAAAATTTTCAGCTAGCATCTATAGATTTTTTATGTTCTAGGAGCTGAAATAAAAATACTATTTATACTGTATGATACTTATTAGAGATGAATGAACAATACATGGCAAATAACTTAAAAACCCATTCTTTACTAAATATCCATAAGCAGATCTCTTATAATGATTTGACGATTTCTTTGAATTTATTCAACATTCTCCAATTCTTACAGTTTTTATTCATTGCTTTTCAACTTAGATATTTCAAATATTCAATGGTCATTAGTCAATCTATGTAGTAGCACTCTGATGAATATGTGTGAGTAGGGATTTTTAAAGTTTTTGCTAGCAAAATTTGAGTATATAATATAACTCTGGTGATATTAACATTTGTCTTGGCTTTGATGAACATCTTTGCAGTGACTTCTGAGGTAGTTACAACCACACTTGCATGTACCTATGCAGCAGAACTGGAAGCAGCATGGCACCATCAGCACTGTGCTGGCCCTGATTAATTACCACCATCAAGATGGAGGATATATAAAGTCAGGTTTATCAGGGTGGCTCTCTTGCTTTCAGAATTCATCAGCCCCACTTCCTGCAGATGTATTATCCCTTCTGGAATTAGCTTGATATTATTTGTATCATACTCCTACATCCGGCACTGTGGTAAGGGCCTCATGTTTTCTGGCTACCGGTGTAACCTTCCAAGTCAGCTCTTTTAGAGCTTTTGTCCTTCACAGACTTAAAGAAAGAAAGTCAATATGAACATGAACTTTCTTACTCTTCTGGGACAAAATTTAAATACACATCACTCACAAGACTGGGGATGGTATTTTACAAAAGTTACCTATATCTGTGAAACCGTTTTCTTAGAATTATCCTTCCTGTGTTAGAGGGATTAAGTAATATGACCAGAAATAGCTTTGGTACTCAATTAAATTCATTTAAGTAAGGAATACATTGTATATCATAATTTATTATGCAGAGAGCTACCAGTGCTAACAGAGATGAAAAAGAACCAGAAGAAGGTTGTTAGTTGATTGTTAATGCACTTAAGCATCAACAGGTGTGATCAGCTGGAAAGAGGCAGGTGTTACCAAAGTATTGGTGCTGTCATAGAAGAAGGATGTTCTGCAGAAGCCTTAAAAGTAAACTTAAAATTGACAAGCTGCTGAAATCCTCAATCAGCCACCACCTTACAAGTATTCCACATCTGAAATAAGGCTGGAAATGTGCCAGAAAAAAAGCCTAGTACTTAAATATGTGCGTACTAAAACATTTGAACTTAATTCTGACACCTGCACATTTAGGTTTTTATGTTCCATAAAGACGTCTTCTTCAAGGGAGGCATCAAACCCTATGTCTGTCCCCTGTAGTACTCACTTGTAGGCACTCATTTGGGTTTCAACTAAACACAGCACCATCATGTAGCCATCCAGCTAAACTACTTTATTTGTATCACCATGATACAGTTCTTAGCAATGAAGATTTAAGATCATCTAAAAGACTAAGAATGAAAGTTCTTAATTTTGGGACCATATAAGTTAATGAGAAAAAATACAACATGAATACTTAAACAGACAAAAACCCAAACATATTGAAAATGGGCAATCTAAACAAAAAGTCTGGAACAGTGTGGTATTTCTTACTACAATATTTAATCAAATTAGTTTCTGGTTGATGTTACATATGAAATCTAAAAAAATCTTCACTTTTCTTTATGTTTTTCTGAATACACTTCATTGCTTTTGAAAGTAAGGGATTAATAACACTTGGGATGGGAAAGCTATGTAGATTGGCACAGAGTAAATCTTCCCTCAGTACAAAGCTGATTTACTATACAGGGCTGTTTTATTATACTGGCTTGAGTCCTGAGCTACAGAAACCATTCTTTGCCAGTTCTCAGAAGTCACAGATAGAAAAGATTTGTAAGATTTCTTAATTCCAGAACACTGGGATCAACATCAATTCAGCCCATGTAGCAGTTATCATAGTTTTTCCAGTGCACTGTCTACTCTGCACTGAGTTATAAGCCCATCTAATGATGAGAGCTTACTGTGGTTCTTAAATATCCATTCCTCTACCTAAATAGATTGCTCCTAGAAAAATTAATTTTCTTCATGTTTTAAAAAATTGCTCACATCATTGCTCCTAAATACATATTCTTTTAACAGTCCTGCACACTGATGGACAGTTATAGTTAATTGTCCCAAACAAAGAGGTAGTTTCATAAAACAAATCACACAGATTTACATATCTGACCTTTCCTAAATTCCAAATAAATTCTGCAAAGGAGAAGAGATCGTGCACTCACTCAATTTGCTCATGTGATAGAGAGGCCAGAATGGAGCCCTCCAGAGAAAGCAGTATGCTAAAGCCAAAGTACAATATATGAAATCTGTTCTGGTGAAGAATGTCATGTAGTTTTGTCATGGTCAAATCCCACACAGCTCCTGGTTTAGGGCTATGTCAGAATGTCTATAAAAAAAAAGAATGGCTCCCTCTGAAGATACACAATATGCCAGCAAAGTAATTTCCTGGGCTATTATGCAGGCTGGAACACTTTTCCATAAAACAGAACCATTTATGTTGGGTTTTGTTTTCTTTGAACCCTGCCACTACTTTGTAGTTCCTCACAGCTACTCTCCTGATCAGATTTGCTGAGTGGCAAATGCTTCTTAAAATCCCCTTGCTGGTGAACACATTCTGACAAGGCACCACCATTTTCTGTTTTGAAATAAATCACTCAACTTTATACAATAAAATTAGTAGAAAATGTCTAATATAAAAACATCCCATTAAACCTACTGAGCTAAATACTTCTATAAAGAAGGAGATTTGAATTTTTGAAGAAAGCAACTAGAGCTGTCCAATGAGTTGGTTTCACAGGAAATTTCAGAATTTGGTGTTATTTGTGTTTGGAATAAAAATCCCCAAATATATTAAAATCTTTCATGCAGCAAGTTCTGAAAGAATTTTCAGTCTGTAAAACCAAAAAAATTTCCTTTTATAATTTCCAAATGTCTTTATAGTGTGTGAGGAATTCTCAAATTCCTCATGTGCTGGTACTGACATGACTTCAGATCCCTGACTACTTTTCATTGCATAGTCTGAACAGAAGTGTGGCTAAGCTCCTGCACACCTTGGGAATTCCAAACGAATTCCAAGCCAGCCTGAGTGGTCTCTGTACGTAACTCTCTGTTGGTCCTAGGCACAGGTTGTGGAAGAGCAAGGGCACAGAAATTCTTGTGACCCAGCGGGTTCTACCAGAGTGTCAGGAAGGGGGAGGAAAGCAAGCGGCTTTGGTTGGTCATTGAAATTGAATCATTTGCTATTTTTTTTCATGCTTTGCATTTCAGAATTGTCTTTTAAATCCTCTTTTCTGCACAAAAGGTAGCATCTAGGTGATGGTCATACAAAGAGAAAAGCACTGAAGTTCAGTGAGAACAGACAGGCTTTTAAAAAACTATTTTCTTGGCTGTAGAAATACATAGCTGGACTGAAACTTCTTAGGAACGGAAAGCTTGACTTCTTATTTGCCTAACATTCTGGTATGAATGAATTAAAATAATAATGCACAAAGAATAACGTTGCAGATGCTGCATTTGCAGCAGCAAATCTGGGCCATGCCAGGAAGAACTAGAGTAACCTGGACTGTGTGTATCAGGCTAATAATGTGCCACATACGACACAAAATCCTACACCTCTCATGAGGGTGTTATTTTGCCAGTGAACTTTCTCTACCTGAAGTCCTGAGTCAGAACATTCTTAAACCTATATGTGATTTTTAAAGCTCAATCGTCCACAATGCAGACACCAAACCCAGGACTACAGTACAGAAGTGTATTATAATGTATAAAAATGTACATTAGGAAATTACTCCCGGTCTGGCTGCCATACCAATATCAATGCAGTAAAAAGTGTATGGTAGAACAGAAGGTTTTGTGCTAGAGAACAGATAAGTGACATGGATTGAAATTATGGTAAATTTAAATTGATGGCCTAATTAGTATTATCTCTTTTTGTATTCTCTGTAAGAAATATTATCCAGGAGGAACTCATTTTGCATTAATGTTGATATAAAGTGTAATTCTGTAGCATTTTCATTGTAATCTGGCATTAATTAATGCATCATTATTCCAAAGTGTTAATTAAATTATTACAGAAAGGGTCATCTGACCCAGTTCAGAAAGAATAAAAAATAAGTATAGTGCATGAGACTTAAACTTTCAGAGGTTTGAAATTGTGTGAGTTCCCACAACACTATGTTTGTGTAGCAGTACAAAACCAAGATAAAATGTAGACAAGCTATGTGACTCAAACCACAGTATGACATCAACATTTGCTCACTCGCAGTGGAGCCTGATGACAGCATCAGAGTCTCAAAGACAGGCAGACATCAGAAATCTGAAATGACCCGTTTCTAATAGGGTAAATTAAATAAACAGTATACTGACTGTCATGAAATACTCTCAAGGAATTCAAGGAATTGAACAGGGTTACAAAAACAATCACAACTTCTGCAGGCTCTATTACATACCCTGCTGTTGGGCAAGAATACCACTGCTATATAGCCATTGGGAGTGCCAGGGCAGTTAAGTGGGATGAACTGCAAACAATCCTGCACTCTTCAGTGTTGATTGTCTTGACCTTCTGCCTGTAGTCCTAAAGAGCTTCAGTGAAATCTCAAATCAGCATTTCAGTTGTTGTTCTTGTTACTATCAGCTGGGTGGTAGCTGTTTTCACATACAGGCAGGAGAAAACCCAATCCCCTACCAACAGATGTACAGTCTGATCCAATACCCAGGGAAAGCTACAGAAGTCTAATCCTGACTTAGAGAATGGGGATTTAAGCACATGCCTGAGAATTGCACGAGCAGAACTCTGAGGGAATGCCACTGGAAGCAAGTGGGGCTCTCTGAAAGGGGCCACACAAGCTCTGTGGAACTGGGGTCTCTGTGAATTATTAAACCTGATTAGTGATTCAAGAAACCATTAGTCTAGAGCATGAAGCAAATCCTATGCAATGTGACACCAGAGCCAGAGTTGCACAAGATACTTCCAGGATGTGACCTCCATAAGATTCAATGTCTACACTATTCAACAGCTCCGTTTCAACAATTATCACTTTCTTTTGTTACATTTGGGCTTGCATTGAAAGATCTTTAAAATGTGAAAGTTAAATGAGGCTCTTATAAAGAAGTGGTTTGGGTGCCTATATTAAAGGGAAACTTCAAAGGAGCGCAAGATACCTTTCAAGCTAAGGTACAAAAATTTAAACAAGAACAAAAGCTTCTCTTGTATTTTGAAGCATTAATTGTTTCACTTCTGTTGATGTAAAGTGAAAGGAGAAGCTTTTAGTTAAAAGTACGTAGTATCAACCAACATGGAATGTTCCAAAGTCTCATGGAATAATTTTAGCTTTGATATAATGGCACAGGTGGATCTCAAATTATAATGCTTTCTGTAGCATATGCAATAATTTTTGTTAGCTGAATCCATTAGACAAACATTAGTGCTTGAAGAGATTATTGGCATAAATCAGAGTTTCACCTTTTATATTTATAAGATATTTAATATTTATAAGGTATTTCATAACTTTGTGAGTGGTGTTTGTCACATAACTTTGTGAGTGTTGTTTGATATTTCATGGCTTTGTGAATTAAGTTTTCTATATCATTATAGCCTGGTTTCAAAGGATAAAATACACAACATTGAACTGTTTGCTCTTTCACCCATCTGTAAGTTCCCCTTCTTTAAGGAAGGGGCAAAACTGTAGAAACTGGAAGGACACAAAGTCTGCCATAAGTTTCATGAAAACTTATGAAGAATTTGAAAATTCTGTGGAGTATCGGCCTCTCAGGTGGCCAGTATGTGAGAAGTTCAGTGCCAACCACAATACGTTAGCTTGCCCACTTGTAATTAGTCAAGGTTACTGTGGAGGGATTTATGAGACACATGAAGTAATTACAAGTCTCACATGAAAGCACATCATGAAATACACTCAGAGAACAGTGAGCTGGTTTTGTGCAGAGGTACAGGTAATTGGGATACAACATGCAAAAAACATCACAAGCATCTGTGCTGCTGTTCATGAACAACCCATTGTGGTACAATTTGAACACACCTGTAGACCAGCTCAGTAGGAAAAAAATAGAATATATATATTGAGATGCCTAATCTTCTGCATTATTGATAAAATATATACACCAATAATTTTAATCTATAACGCATTGAACTCTGATCTATATGACTGTGACAGTAAAAAAAATATTTTCTTTTCAGCTTTTCATTATGACAAGAGCATTCTTACCTTACACAATATTTAGGCCAGTGGAGATGCAGAACAATTAATATATAGGTTTTCTTAATGGTAAATGCTGCTTACCCTCACTATGAAAAATGCATCCAGTTTTCAAGAACATGATTTTTTTACAGATTTTATAAGCTTCAGTTGGATTTCTAAGCACTAAGAATGTTTGAAAATGAGGCCCAGTGTGTCTCCATCAAGACTCATAACTAATGGTATAATGGATATGGATACATACATTACTTGGGCTGAATGCTATGTTTCACCCCTACATTTTATGGGTTGTCAGTCAGTGGAAGTTAGGAAGAAATGAGCCTAACAAATCCAGGAGAATCACTTATTACTTAAAAAAAAAAAAAAAATCAATAAATATAAATAAATACAACTAAATTCCCAGTCTCTCCTCTTTCCCACTAGAAAACACAGACCTAGTTCCTAGAACAGAGGTGCATAACAACATCAAAAGTTTGTTGCTGTGCAGAAGATAATTAACTTAGATTATCATAAACCCTACCGTCCTGTATGTTTATTTTTACAGAGAGAACTGCTAAAAATGCAGGCTTTAGTACATATATATGACTTATTTTACTACTCAGCTTTTCCTACCAGATATTTGAGTGGTCAGGCAATGCTCCAGAGATCCACAAAGTTCATCTACATGTATGCAAAAAATTAATTAAAAAAGTATCTTATTACCATCACTTTTGATGATTCTTTAACAAAGTGACAGAGTATTTTCATTATTTGCTGTGTACTTATGGATAATAACAAATTAGGTGTTGATCAATCAATATAATGATCCATTTGACCCATAAATAATAAGAAGAGAAGATATGCAGAATTTCTAATAAAATTTAAATCCCAACAGAATTTGAATTCATTACTTTTGAAATGTAAGGCAGACAGTTTGTTTCACTAACATGGATTTGAAGTTGCAGAGGGTAAATTGTTATAGAGGCCCTTGTTGCTTTCATGCGGCAATACAATTTTATTAGGAATTACAGGGAAAAATTAATAAGCACTTCAAAGCTCAGAGTCCTGAGGTACAGCACAGCTTAGATCTTGGCATAAACTTGGGAACATGTCCTGCTTGGACTATGTATTCTTTCAGTTTAGAGTTTATTAATGTTGTGGGCAAGGTTAAAAGCTCAGCCCATGTCACAATGCCAACCTCTGAAAAACCTCCAAACCTGCCAAATGGTCTGAGTTTGTCAGCGTGAAGTGAGCATGTACCTTCTTTGGATATTCAGTGCTAATGAAGGAGTTACTGGAAATGCACATTCCAGTGCTGCACTTCTAGCATTCTAATACAGTGATTTCCCTTCAGGAGGAATTAGCAATTTCTCCGTATGGTGAACAAATGCAAGATCATCATGCAGCAGAGTCACAGTAAGCACAAGAATAATCTTCATTTCAGGTCAAAGTCAGTGCATTGAATTTATTTCCCAAAAACTCACAATTGTAGCTCAGAGATGAAGCTCTTCTTTTCACTTCTTCCCAGTCTCATTTCTTTCCAACTTGGACTCACAAATCTTCTAGCTCCTACAATGAAACTTTGAGATTGAGCTGGTAATGTTACTGAAATGCCTGATTATCAACCATGTTAATCCCAGCAGGGTATAGCAGGTTTATCTTCTGTCATAGAACAGTGTCAAGCAATATATAGATCCTGGAGCTAAATTTAAATGAGTTACATTCTGGAGGGAATTCAGCCCTGGATGTATACAGCCCCATGCTGCTGTAGCTATATTGCTTTCTACAGCACAGAGCACTGCAGAAGTGCCCATACATTCCCTCTGTGACCATGATGATGTCATGATGTTCAGTGGAAGAAATGGAATTAGCTACACGAATATATAGCAGGGGAAAAAAAAAGAGGTTCTAGAAATATAGGAATACTCAAGACACAGCTACACTTAGTTTCAGGAGACTGAACAGCTCAAATTAGGTTTCCTTGTTTTGGTGTTTTTTCACTCCCTCACTTTGTTGTGTTGGGATCAGATGCTCAGCAGAACATCTTCTAATTCCTTTCACCTTCTTAATTTCAAAGTGTCTCCTTGCAAGCTTGGCCAAAGCCTCATCTTCTCATCAAGAATCTCGTGGTTCAGGTTAGACAAAGTAAGTATTCAAAAGCTATGAGCCATTGTCTGTTACCAAGATTTTCAAAACTTGTGAACTGATTCTGTTCCTCAGATCTAAGGCCAGAACAGCTGATTTAACTCTGAAATAGCCTTTTAGAAGCCATACGAGGATTACAGACATATACAGGCAACGTTTATAAACATAACATAGACAACCTCCTAAGGAAACATCAAAAAGTTCAGTTAACAGATCTGGCAAAATCAGGTACATTTGCTTAAGAAGTAAACCACAAGATTGCTCAGGAAGATCTCCCTTTCAAAGGCATTTTTATACTTCTTAGCAAGAGAATTTGAATACTTCCACCAGAACAGAACTGCAAACAAGCCATTATCTAAACCAAGACTGTTTATTCTGCTCAACTGAAAGCCAAGGATGATGAGGATGCAGGATTTAGTATTTTTTCCTCTATAGTAAATCCAATTTTGTTTTCTCTCTCAACATTCAATACTCTTGCAAATGTTCAGGAGTATAAAACCTGTCTTTTTCTTTGCTGCTGTTTATTTCGTCCTAATTCTGTTCCCAAAAAGGGCAGTCATTTCTTTTGGTCCCAGTGAATCCTATGCTTAAGTGAGGTGATGGGAATACAAACACAAGCTGATGAATATGTGAGTATTACTGGTGTGGATGTGGGTGTAGGGGATGGCAAATGTACTGCAGAAGAGGAGCTGCCAGAGGTAAGCATACAAAATGTGGCTCCTACACAAAAGAATGAGATTTTCAGAGAATCTGGTGGAAAGCCTGACAAGTACATTTTGTTGCTGCTAAAAGAATTTATTTCTGCTGAAACCTATAACTCCTGGGTTAATAAAGTGAACTTTGATGGGACTAGAGGGAAATATGGGCTTCCCAGGAAAGTTAGGACAAACTTAGATGCATTTCTAGAACACAGATTTATGGAAGTGATTGAAGCTGATAAGATCAAAACCCAAGTTAACACTTTCCTTTGCTTTCCTATCACACGCTAAATAGATCTCTGCCACAGTTGGCCTGCTACCAATAAAACTAATGACGCCTGTAAACAATACATTTCACAGAATCATCAAGCTCATACAATTAGTACCCATGCATGTTGTTTTGCTTTGAATTTTGAAGAATTTTACAGAACCTGTCATTGCATTACAGCTAACTGACTATGAAAATAGCCAATGGCTTCTCAGGATTGACTGCTAAATCACGAGGAAAAAAGAAAAATAGCAAGGAAGTCAAGGAAAAAAGACTCAGACAGGACCTGAGGTAGTCTGATTAGTTTTGTATCTTGGTAAGGGTCTCCAGAATGAGTAACAATGAAGGATCTTGAAGAGACTGCCTCTGCTACTAGTTGTAAAAAGCATGCACGTCCACTATGCATGTATGAAATAAAAAAGCTATAACTGTTGCATTCTTTATTCTTTTCCTTCCTGCTTACTAATGATGCAAAAAGTAAGCACATTATGCTCTTCTAAGAGGGATAGTCAGTACACTGCTGAAAATCCAAGCAAATGAAAACCACGAGTTTGGCAGAGCATGTTAGAGAAGTCTTTTCCTGTTGGGAAGGGGAGGCTTTGTGGATGCCTCCAGTAACACACCCTTTTCTGCAGGCACCAAGAGCCAGCTAAATGTCCCTTCTCTCAACACATATACAGAGGAGGCCACTGAACAAAACCAAATACCTGTTAGGCCAGGATGTGGCAGGTATAAATCCACACCTGCATTTTGGTCATGTGATGGACAAATTTCCTTAGGTTCCTCAGGGAGAGTGATACGAGCTCTAAGAAAACGAGCAGTGTACAGGATGAATGAATTATTTTGATGAAACAGATTCAACCTGTGGGCTTCAGGTCAAGCTGGAAAAGCAGGTCTATGGCTAACATAGTCTCTTTCCCTCATAAATTAAGACTACAGGTTATCTTATGAAATACAGGCAGGAAGCCACATTTCCACTATCTCTATTTCTAATTTTAACGTTTCAATGCCCACTTCTAAGTTTGTGTCTTTTTTTTTTTTTATTTTTGTTGTTGTTGTTTTATAAGCTTCACAGCTTTCGCAATTCTTTTTCTCCTTTATTTCACATAGGAAGTGTTCAAATCCAGATCTAATTGATACCATTTTGTTTTTTCCCATAGGCTGCTGCAGGCTTCTTTTTTGATGTCTTTTTTCTAACTCAATGCTACCTGCAGGTAGATTATTCAGATATTTTAAAGTTCAACTATGGTACATATGGCTCTAAAACTATAAAAGGTAAATACAATTGCTTCACTAGTTGTTTATTATTTAGATGTATTCATGTGCATATATGTGTGTGTACACGTGCACATGAGTGTGTGCATACAAATATAGGAACTCCCTAGTGGTACCAGATACATTAACTTTTCCAAACTATCTATAGGAAAACATATATTTTCATATTTCTAATTCACCCATTCAATATAAATCAAACATCTCAGACATAATTAGACAACAATCTTTTAAATTAAGCATTTAAATTAAAAAAAAAAACCTAATTGACTAGAGTGCCTAAAAATTAACAGTACAAATGAATATGAAATGTTACAGGAACTGTCCCTGTGACAATTAAACATTGCTATGTTTCCTGAGGAGTTGCTTTTCAAGAATCTTGACAAAAATTTGAAAGATTTACAAAATTAATACTGTATTTCAGATATTATCGGACTGCTACATTTTAGATTCCATCTGTAACTAAACTCTTTGTTTTAGGCTAACTTGCAAAGGAAGGAAGTATCTCCACTCAACAATTTAAGTCTTATTAAGGGAAGAATCTTAGTAGCTTTTCATGTGTAAAATTTTTAACCAACGTGCATTTTCAGTCTTGAATTACTTCAGTCCATCAAAATGTTACATTTCCAAAACAAAGCATTGGAAATTTTTAGAATCGATTCAAGATGGCCTTTCTGTAATTCAACATTTATTATGCACTCTTAATAAATAACATAGAATTATTTTTGTTTTTAATATCTGTATTACAACCCTCTATGGATCTATTAATAGTTTTGTATTAGCTCTAAGATAAAACAGGCCTTGTAGCTTTATTATACATGAGGAGTGACTTTCCCAAAGACCTACCTGTTTTTCAAGTTTTACTGAGACAGGCTTAAAAATTATAAACCAGGGAGATATGATATTTTAAAATTGAATGATCACACCTACTCATTTCTAAGATCCTCACTATGAGGAGTATTCAAAAATGTGCATGCTTCTATTCTTGGTCTGACCTTTGGCTGGTCCAAAAAAGCATAACTCAATTTTCACCCCTGCTCTAATTTAAAGGCTTCCCTGTCTTCTAAACAACATAGTTATATAGAAAATTGACAGAACCTTAAAATTCAGAGACATACACAATAGCTCATTCCTATTATTGACAGAAAACTTTAATAATTAAAGCACTTAAAATTAATAGGGTTTTTGGTTTTGTTTTTTTCCTTAATTCCTATTTGGAAAAAATACCATGATTTATGAAAACATGTTTATCTGTAATTTGTTTCACTAGTACTAGTTGTGCATGACTCTGATGACACCCAAGGTACATGGTGCAAACCTCCATCTTCCTCTGGATTTCTCTGCTCCTAACATCACAAAAATGGAAGATGAGCGTCTGAATTTTACAAGTTGGTTAGACAGAATTGATTCAAAGCATTTTTAAACAAACTTTACTGAAAATTTCATTGAATCAAGCATATTGTGCCTTAAGTCAAGAATACATGTAATTCGTTTTGTAGACCATCTGTATAAATAAATGCCAACTGAAACCATCTGAATTTCTGGTCTGAGTTAAATCTTATATATTTAGAACCACAATATGTGAGTGACACAGTAGGATCTTGTTTATTGAGATACACAGTAGAACCTTAGGAACTGATATTACAGTGGAAAGTAATCTAAATTGCTTTCACAGAATTCCTGCTACTTTCAAGTAATAAAAATGTTACACTCTACACTCTAAATAAAATCTTAGTTGCTATCGACAGTTTGTATGAGATTCAGTCAGAACTACCAAGCTGTGAAAATAAGGCCCAACTTCTGTTGTTTTTGTTGATACATTTGGCATCCAATCATGAAAAACAATGTCCATGTCAGTAAAATGGCCTCCAGGCATTCAGTATATCTACATCGAGGTTAAACATCTATGTGAAGATGTGACAGCACAACTTATAAAATATATTATTGAGTAATATAGACTTTCTGTAATAACCAAACAGTAAAGAATATAGCTTTTTAAAGGTCTCCCCATGGCTGATCTCATGACTCAAAGATGAGAGACTGTGCTGCAAGCTAAGTAATAAAATCTGGTGGATACTGTGGGCTAGCTTGTGACAAATCATATCAAAGTATTATTAAAGAAGGAACTTGAGACCCAAGACTATTATTGATTCTTGACAGAATTTCTTATAAATAAATGCTGCAATCTGATCCTGGACTCCCAAGGCCCTGGTAGAATTCTGATTATTATAGGGCAGGTTGCAAAACAGTAACATTATTATTAGTAAAAGTTGAAAGAAGACTATTCAGTGTCAAACAGGTAGCATGGTCTAAAAAGACCAGTAGGAAAATGTTTTTCCCAGGCCTCCTACACCTACAGCCACAGATTACTGTTTAAAATGGCAAAATGATTTCTGAGTTTATAACAGGGCTGTGAACGTGTTAGTGGAATGAGTCTGTGACCCTTTAGAGCACTAAGGACACACCTCCATTAGTGTCCATATTCCTGCACTGAAGAGGCTGATACAGTCAACTGAAATGACAGGGTGATAAATATAAAACCACTATCATCAATAAGACTGGAATGTAAAAGCACTTAGTTTCAGCCTAAGTAACTCACAGAAAGTTTGGTTTCAAGAACCAATGTATCATCCATCACTACTCTACCTTCTGTTGACAAAGTAATTGTAAGATATCTAGAATGGAGGTTCAATATGAACTGACAGTTTTGAAAGGAGGAATTGTGTGCTGCACTTACTCATTAAATGTATTTTCCTCCACTAAAGATGTTTCCTTTTTTAGTTTATGTATGAATAACTTTAGTTTAAGTTCCCTTGACACACTGACTTTGCTTTGAATAGCACCTATGTTCATTAACATAAAACCTGAAAGAAAATAATTTTAATGTAGCTTTTTTAACACTTCAAAAGCCTTTAACAAATTGATTGAGTACAATTATGTATTCTAAGGGGAATTTTAAAGAGATCACACAAGGTTGAAAAGTTCTGGGTAATAAAAAGAAAAAAAGCTAAGTAAAAATAGGCACTCTGAATGGAACTTTGATGCACAGTGGAAGAAAGTAATAAAAATATATATATAAAAAATCCTTAACATCTCCCAATTTTAGACAGACACATACAGTTATTGTCTGTATTACTTAGTGTGTGGAAAATGCCATGCTCACTCGATAACGTGAAAAAAGGTGTAGAGGTCAAGACAGTCAGAAAATGGAGAGAAGCTAAATTACCGGTCCACTTGCTGGGACAAGCCAAGTCAAGGCAAATCTGAACAACTACTTAGCAAGGAGATCACACCATGTTTATCAACATGGCTGGTTGCCTTTGGGTAGGAATAGAGCTAACAATGGCATTCTTCTTTAGCTAATGTTGTCTTATTATTGGCATAATTTTAAAAGATGGCATGATAACAGCATTCTTTCAAAAACCTTATGAACTAAACAAGACATTGCAGCTAAATGGATCAGCTGACATTGATCCATTAACAAATGAGAATGATTCTGATCTGTAGGAAGCAGTGCTTTCCCCCTTATATTTATGGGTATAAATTTATATCTGATTATTTAAAAATAATAATTTAGATGGTGCTTTTATCATTACAGAGCACTGAAATGAAGCTACATTGACTATACTCAACAAAAAGAAGCAGGATAAAACCATCAGCAGATGAAAAGTACAGGCCCTATGGCTTCAAGCCCTCCACTTTTCTCCACATTGAACAGAGTCAAGCAAACACAGATATTTCTTGTTTGCACAAAGTATTTTCCAGGAATGGCAGAAGTTCTCTTTGGGAGGATGCTATAGGAATCAGGCTTCCTTTGCACATCCTTGGTGTCCACCTCTCTGTCAGCAATGCTGAGAACAGACATAAAATTGCACAGACTCAAAACTGGCTGCACAAGAAAACAAACAGTTAGACGAGGAATTAAAAAAATAAAAAGCTGAAAACAAGCTTTGGCAACTACAAGTAATATGAACCTAAAACCTATTCTCTCCAATCAGTCTCTTTATACTATTGAGAAGATTCTATGGATAGATCTAACATACATTGAGGGATTTTTACAATTCTCTGTTTTCCCTCAAATCTTTTCTGTTGCACACACGGAATGAGGGTTTCTAAGTGGGAAAACTTCAACTTAGCTTCACCATTTACTGAACCCAGGGTTTCAGTGTCAGGCTTGACCCAATGGCTTAGTTTTAAGAGAGCTGATTTGACCTGCCTATTCTTTGTATCTGGTGACAACACTGGGCACAAGGGATACATGACTGATGGTTTGCAACAAAATAGCTATTACTTGGTGTGAGATCACTATCATAATTTGAACAAGATTTGCATTTTGCTGCAGATAAGGGGGAGTCTGGGAGTAGGGAGGTGATGGTGTCAACAGCAGGAGTGTGGGAACAAGACCAAGCACAGGGAAGGCAATCTTTATAGCAATCTCCTAATGCTGAAGGAGTAAGAATATGGAACTTGCAACCCCACAGTCTAAGTGCTTCTCCTCCCCCTTCCCAAAAGCTCTTTAGAAAAGACAGAAGAAAGAGAATCTCCCAATCAATTTAAAATGCCTCTCCCCCCACCTAAATTCTCAGAGACAGTGATAAAGGACTACAGACTGAATGAAGAAATTTTTTTTCCAGTAATTCAGAGCTACTGGCTCAACACGAAAAATGTCTTCATATTTTCCTTAGAAAAAAATCAAGTTTCATAATATAATATTCATATAAACTAAGTATTAGATTAGAAGTATATAATATCTTAAAAATTTAAAAGTCTATGAGTTTATATTGACTAAATAGTCAATAATCAGAGGAAAAAGACTTCAACAATATTGGCAGCAACAAACCAACAGCACTGTGGGTCAAATGCTTTTATACATATGCACACACTGCTCTCACAGTTCTGTTATTATGTACAGAATGACTGGAGGAATAAAATATCATTCAGTAAAGTGAGGATGACAAAATCTGTCAAAAGAAGGATGTTAGAAGTAAAAATAGGTGCCAGCAAAGTACTGAGTACATGTTTTGTTTATCCATAAAATGACCCTACAAGATGGAGGATTATTCTGTTAGGTTCCAGTGCACTTTTCTGGATGGGTTGGAAGGGATGTTTATGTTTTCAAAACTCAACGATCTCTGTTGAAGCATCATTAAATCAAAAACCCAACCAAACCAAACCCAGATTAGTGCCAAGCAATCTTCAGGGAGAAGAGAATGAGTATGATTGAAGTTGAGATTTGAAAAAACAAATCTGTGTGTCGATAAATATAGTGATCAGGATGAGAGAGAGGTGTCAGACAGAAAAACCTGCTGCAATGTTTGTTGCTGCCAGCACACCAAAAATAAAGCCTAGGAGAGCTTGTTGAAACATTGTTAGGGAAATTTGCAGAGCACTACAAACTGATGAAGTTTTTCTCTTCAGAAGTGTATCATTTGGGTGGACAACAAGCAACAACACAAGAATCCTACACTGAACGTTCCTATAGCAAGATAAGCTGCTTGTATCTCCAGCAATGCAAAATCACAAATGATGCGTTCTTCTCTACCACATGCTATCTTTTCTTAGTATCAGTTTTGTCAGAGATGAAGTCTGTTTAGGAGGTTCCTGGCCCTTCCCTAACATGTTCCTTCTGCCTTCCCCGATTTCTATAGGCACACACCCTCATGTTTAGACTGGTAGTTGTTCAGAAGGAAAGGAGACAGCTAAGTGGCTTGGATTAAACCCCTCTCTCCCTTAGTATCTTCTCCTCCCGAGGCTAACAACTCCCTTACAGCAAAGGTATGGGAATAACCAAATGGGCAGAAAGAAGCAAATGGCACAGACAAGGAACTTCACATCCAAACCTCACTCCTCAGAAAACTGCAGTCTCAGTCTCATCTTGTGAGTACAGACCTTGGTATTGAATTAGGAAGCATCATCAGACTTTTAATCACTGTTTACTTTAATTAAGCACAGGGTACTAATGTATTCAGATAGTAAATGCCAGTCTAAACAGCACAAGTAATGGCATTCAGGCTACCTCTGGGAAAGTCTGCATCGGTATCTACAAAGCACAGCTACGTCTGTCTTGTTTTCCTCATTCCTGTGGAAAGGGCTGCAGAAATGGGATGGACACAGGCAAGCTCATACTTAACTCCTTCTCTACTTAAGGCTATTAAGAATTAAGACAACACTTTAAAAGTCAAAACACTTATAAGAAGCCATCACATTGCCAAATTAAGGTGGAAAAAGTTACTGAATTATAAAGAGTGAGGAAATTAGTAAGATTTTACAACATACATCAGGAGATGAAATGTAGAAATAGTTCAGCAAAAATAGAGAAAAGGACTGAAAAGTTGCTGTGCTGCGAGAAAGTAAGGAGGAAGAGCTGGATATCAAATTTATAGGTCCTTTGAGCTCTTAAGTAAGGAATTTGGAGAAGGTAAAATGTCATCATCAGTCTCAGCTGACTTGCTATTCTATTGCCAGATGGGACCATTATCATCTGATTGAATTATAATCATGTCAAAACTCTACTTGGATCCAGGAATTAGCTTTCAGGAAAACCCTGAGTCAAGGTACAGCTTTCCTGCTTTTGTGATCTGTAGAACACATGATCTGAAATGGGATTTAAATATCTGTCTTTGGCTCTCAGAAACACATTAGTATGAACATTTGTTACTCTTGGTAACTTCTGTGGCTTATCTCCATATTTTCCTTCTCTTTGTTTCTTTCTAATGGACAAGTTGGTCACCTAAAAGGAATAGCTTTTAATAGTTTAACTATTAAATTAAATGCAACTATTTAACTAAAAGTTTAAAATATAATAGGTTTTTTACTCACTGGCAATTCTTGGGAATGGAGAGATGAGAGAACATTCATTTTGGAATTACTTGAAAACAAATAAAAAGCAAAAAGCCGAGCAAAGCAAAAAGCCAAATGTCTGATTTATACCACATGCAAATTTTAGATAGCATTTCAGCACTGAAGTCATACTTTGTCTTGTCTCAGGCAACTGATTTTCCTAAAATACAGACTTATTTCAAATAGCAGTGAGGTCTGACTTAAAAACTTGTGGAATTTCTGACAAACTATATTAAAAAAGAAAAAGTAAGCCTGTAGAATTTGTTGTTATGATGGAATTTTCAATTGTGAAACTTTTCAATTGTGAATAAAAAAGGTTAAAGGAGAAGATGCTGAAGTATACCTTCTGGGCTTATTCATTCAATTCTTCATAGTGTTTTAGAAGATGAGGAGGCAGTCACAGAAACTGCATTTATTCCAAGGAAAATCTTTGGAACAACAATTCTGGTGATAATTTCCAACTAGACACAAGACATTTTACTGCTGCTGGCATGTCTTTCTCTTTGAAGGAGCAGAAGTCACACTTCAGACATACAAAGAAATTAGATCACCTAATCAGGAATAGTTCAGCTTTAAATTTTATCAGACTAAGGGCAATTCTAACAGAATTTCTCAGAAATTGGCATTGGTTTCCATAACCTTTTTACATTCATTGAAACCAGAATTTATGCAGGTAGGTTTGCAGCATCAAGAAGCTGTGAATTATCCCTCTGTGTCACACACATATTCACTACAATTGGATAATTATTCCCTTTTTCCTTTTTTTAAGAATTAACAAGTGTGGTTATGCCAGCCTTGCATCATTCTCATACACTTCTCCTGAAAGGAATGCCTGGAGCTGTTCATGAGCTACCCAGCACAGTATCGCACTGCTGCTTCCAGATGTATCTAGTATGGACAGCACTGTATCTTTGTGCTGTTGCACAAAGGCACAGTACAGCGTTCTGTTTGAAAAGCACTTCCTTAGCATGTCACAGTTTACCATTGTCTAATCTCAAATTTATTATAATTTATTTTGAATACAAGTATTTCTGTATATTCAAGCTGTATACTCTTACATCTTCAGTGTGTAAATCACAGGCAGTGTAGAAAACAACATATTCTCATTAAGGGAAGGCTCGGCTACAAATAAGTTATCCCAGTGAAAACACTTTTATCTGTTAATGCCTTATAATCATAAAGAATAAGGAAATAATTCTCCTCAGATGGGATTTCCAAAATGAGACTTATAAAAGGGCGCCTAACTCCCCTAGATATTACAGCCTCCAACAACAGATACAGGCTTAGAGTGTGTTTCATTTACAGATAAAAGCAGAGGAGGCTGGATGTAGCTTTCATTTCCAGAAGAGCTTTGTTGTGGTTACTCCGCTGAGTAGGAACTGTGATTCCCTGCAACATTTAGCCCTTGAGAAAAAGAAGCAGGAGACAAATCATGTGAGGAGTGGTAGGGAATAACAAAAGATTGAACAATTCTTCGAGCTTGAACATGTTTCACTATATTTTCATCTCTGCTTGGCCAGGTGGTGGTTGAAACACATTAAATGAAAAGCTATGTGGGAGTGTAACACTATGTTACAGTTGCACTTTGCGCATACACTTCTTATCTCTTTAGGAACTTATTCCAGATGTTTCAGGAGAGGAAAATAAAACAATTATCTTGGTCATGTTTTAAGATAAGCTCTCAGCAGGTCTGGAAAATGTTTTAATCTGGCCTTCCAGCTCCTTCAGCAAATTCCCTATAGCATTAATTTTCTAAAACTGTTTATGCCCCATTTTATTTTCTCTGCTATTTAATGTAGTGAGGGAATTCAGCAAACATGATAATAAAAACACATCAATATTAAGTGGAAAACACTTTTTAGTGTTTTACTTCAGTAAAATATGGCAGTAGACTGTTGGAACTCCTATACATAATTAAGAAAAAGCTTATGATTTTAATTAATCACTTTATACTGATATATGGATTATAAAAAAACAAAGTTTTTACATAAAGAGAACACCTACTTAAAATCCTTATGGCAAAATACAATTTCAGCATCATCATTACAATATCAATATTTATCAGCCTAGGTAGGTAGAATTCTGCTTGTTAAATCAGGGATAGAGGGAAACTCTAAATCTCAAGAGATGCTTTAAAAGTAAGGGGAAACTGCATCAGCTATTTTAGGTTTCCTGTGGAAAGCAACAATCCATAGACCCTGGGTGAATCCAAACAAATGAGTAGTGAATCTGCAGGACAACACACATCACCTGTACCTTATAGGGAGCTGTTAGAAGGAAAACTTGTTTTTCAAAATGCAATGCAGGGGAGGGGAGGGGAGGGGAGGGGAGGGGAAGGGGAGGGGAAGGGAAGGGAAGGGAAGGGAAGGGAAGGGAAGGGAAGGGAAGGGAAGGGAAGGGAAGGGAAGGGAAGGGAAGGGAAGGGAAGGGAAGGGAAGGGAAGGGAAGGGAAGGGAAGGGAAGGGAAGGGAAGGGAAGGGAAGGGAAGGGAAGGGAAGGGAAGGGAAGGGAAGGGAAGGGAAGGGAAGGGAAGGGAAGGGAAGGGAAGTTGTGTCATTTCTATCATATTTGTAGGTTTTGCCTGTAATTCTCAGACCTCCAGGTACATTCATTGATCACTTAATGAATACCTGACATCTCTCCCTATGCTGCTTGCTACAGACAGCCTGTCCCTTCCAGCAGTGGTCAGCACACAGAGTACCAGGACTCAGGGTCATTTCTACCTTTTTTGGTTTTGTTTATTCAATTGCACTGATAAATGTACATTTCCAATGTTAGACAGCTGCTATAAGCTCAGTACTGTCACATGATATATGATGCCACAAATCTTGCTGAATTGTCCTTCTTTTCTTCAGTCTAGGACCTTTTCAGACATTTTTCTAGCTATCCTGATTTCATTACAGCAAATGTCATATCTCCTTTAGCTTACAATTTCCCAGACACAGAACTCAGGCAGCTACTTTAATGTAATGTTAAATTTTTAAAAATACTTTCACATTATACATCCATTCGCTTTTTAAGAGTAATTTCAAAATACTGTTATGTCCTGACCAATTTTATTAGTACTTCTCCCCCCTTTCCTATGATCAAAATTAACATCTGTACAAAGAATACACCCTCTCTTATAGAGGATTACTTTTCATCTTGAACATGCATAGAATATGCCTTCTAACTCTATCTAGTGTAAATAATGTGTAAAATAATCAAAGCATCATCATGACCTGACAGCAGAAGCCTTTTGATGAATAGGGTTTTATGTAGGATTATCATATGACATTTCCAAACTACATTATATTTGAGTCATATACTATTGCATTAAATTCTTCTATCATGCTGGATTTGTACATTTAGCAAGTTATCAGCGTTCTCCTTTGTGGACAGATTTTTACAGCAATTGCAATCAAAAGCAGAAGTACAAAAGAAAAGTAGTGCAGAGGACGGATATTCTACTAATGAAGAATCAGATCTTGTTCTCATTATGTTGTGTTATTTATTTTGCTGTTTAGTTCCGACAGTCCTGTTGGATTTGTTCAGTACAGCAGATTCTAATACAGCCCCTAAATGTTATATTTTAGAATGCTGGATATGCTGAAGAACACAGTGGTGTAACTACATATCAGCTAAGTTGCAAGAAATGCCTTTTGTCTCACATCACTACATGCCATTCATAATAGTCAAATTCTCTTCATCCTACAGTTTCTCTACACATGACCTAAAAATGCAGCACTTTCCTCAAAATTCAGCAACTACTGTGAATGATGCCTTCAGAGTACATGTATTGCAGCAAGTGACAGCCAACTGAGTGATAGCCACACCTTCATTCCAAATGCAATCACACACCTTCAAAAGTGTGTAGTTTAGCAGAGAGAAGTTTTTCTGCCAGAGCAAACACACAGGCTCATCTGATCTTTGGCACCCATAAAAAAATCAATTCATTGAGTTCCTCAGTTTGCATCAAGAATGAAGCTGAAGCATCAGTACAGAGAATAATACTACAAAATGACAGGGCAGAGCAGGACAGGACAGGACAGGGCAGGACAGGATAGGATAGGGAGAAACAGTCCTTGTTCTTAACTGCTAATTGATTTTCCCAGCTTGTATGGCATAATGATGGTGATGGCCATCTATCAAGAACATTAAGCAATATTAGCTTACTTGCAAAATTAAAAAAGCCTATTTGCAATAGAGGAGTCTTTCAGAGAACAGGTCCAAAACAACCCAAACACTCATGCACCCTCAAAGGAGTGCTTTAGCATACCTTAGATTAAGGGTGCCAGTAAGGAAAGAAGAGTAGTCTGAGAGTAAGGTAACACATGAGAAACAGAAATACAAAAAGAAACTGAAAGCAACAGGATGAAAGATTAAACAATAGGACTGAAAGGAAGAAAATGCATATGTAACAAAGACAAGTAAGTGGAGAAAAGAGAGTGTAAGAACAGTAGAAGGGGGAGAAAAAACAAAAAAAAAACCTGCCTTGGGATGTTCTTCTTCCTTCCTAGACTCAGCTCTACCATCCTGTCTTGGGCTGGCTTACCCTAACTCACAAAAATCCTGATATTTACCACAAGTATGGAGCAGTGTAAACCAAAAAGCAGATTTTCAACAAACTGATTTTTCACAGACAAAACCATTCCAGGACTTTATCACCTTTGAAGAAATTACTCAGACAGCAGAGTGGAGGAGAAGGAGGAAGAATGGAGAAGGGGTGAGGAAAAATAGAAGAGAGAGGTGTGACCATATGGTGATAGAGACTAATGCAGGGCTCAGTAGTGTCCCCAGGGCTGATGGTCATCCTTAGCCAAAGTCAGAAAGGCTAAGATCCAAGTCCCACTTCCTACCATGCGCCAGAGGTGCAGTGATATGGTGTTTCTCAGCCAATGAATTCCCCATACAAACAACCCTCTCATCAGTTTAATATAGTTCAGAATTCTAACCTCTACTGTTGTTTAAAATATATTACTTTCCCACTCAAAATGTTGTGCAAATTCCTAATTAAAGAAACATACTTCACCTTTTCTGCCCTGAACTAATACTCTCTACTCTGCATACAGAAAAAGAACATTTAAAAATAATAAAATAAAATTAAAAAAAAAAAACAAAGTAAAATAAAATAAATATAAATTGATAGCTCTAAAACAGAATTATCTCCATTTGCCCTTTCTTTATCAAAAACTAAGTCTCTAGAGGTCCCTTCTAACCTTTCTCATTCTGCGAACTAGCTCAAAGAATCATGGCCTCTTAATTGCTTATCACGGTCTAAGATCTAATGGAAATAGCCAAGTATAAAATAATGTGGTTCAATTGATATCAGAAAAAAGAGCATTGCTTAAGAACTTAAAACACTTTGGCTGCTAAATCCCCTGTATATTCTCAACTATATCCACCAAATCCAGAGCTGACAGTTTACCAAGTGGTAAATTCTATCTGAATTAATCCAGAATAGTAAAGGTTATTTTTCAACGATCTGTTCTAGCTAGCAATTATTTCTGTAGCCAGGTTTTGGGTGAGAAAATGTGGTACTAGGTTTCCTACTCTTGGCAATAAATATAACCCATATAACATTATACACTTATAACATGGCAAAAAGAAAATCTCCCTTCTTAATAAATGTGAGTTGATGTAAGTATTTCCTGTTCAAATTAGTATAATCATGTCTCAGTTTGGAATACTTTAGTATCACAAGTGATAACAAAAAATATTTGGATGAATTCAGTAATGAAGAGGTTAAATCTGATTGTAATTAGATTTCGGTATGCATGGTCATGTGGCTAATAGTAAATTTTCCTTGATTAACTGATCCTGTTTGTTAAGAGCTCCTATTAACATTAGCACACTCTATGTCGGCTGTGGAGACACACCATGGACCAGTGCAAGATTAATGAAGGCAGGTACGCATGCTGATTAGAATGTGGCAGTTTAATAAACTCTTCTAACATTAAATTATTTAATGCATTCATGCTCATGTAGGCTATTCAATGGTCAGCTTGACCACCTATGTGTTAATATTGGGAATTGAAATGCAGAGGATGGAAGAAATATAGCAGTGGATGAGGTAATTAGCTCTCATGTCTGATAAATGGGGCAATACCTATGTGTATACATGTTTTAGCACATCACAAATGGTGCTTTCATTAACTGGAATCTCTTGCTGAAAATTTTCTGAACGTTTAGTTTGATTTTGATCCCATAAACAATTCAGCTAACTACTATATCCAGAGTCTACTTAATATTTGAAGCAAATCTATAGCGAGCTATAGTGATAAAACACATTGTTAAAATACAACACAAAAATTATCACTGAAGCTTTGAAGTTATTTCGATGTTCTTCCAGTGTGCTGCTTTGAAACAAAGATAATATTTAATAAACATTACCTGGAAAGTTACATGCTGTGGGCTGGCTCACGTTTTATCTTGTGTATTCCTCTCCCAAGTGTCACTAACAAGTGGTTGTTATATTTGCAGGAAACTTGCTAGGAAAGATTCCAAGCCAAACAGTTGCTTTTCCAAGCAGTACCAGCATCATCTAAGTGTGTCCTTGGGTTACATTCCATCTTCTTAGGGGCAACACAAGTCCCCTGTCACATACCGTGTCAATTCACATTCAAAGCAACAGAAAACAAAGGCAAGGTTTTGATGTAAGGTGTGGGTCAGATAATATGATGTATTTTGCCTTCAGTGGCATCCAAAACACATCAGTAGGAGAGCTGAGGACTAGCCTGGTAGTCCTTTTGCTGGCATTTGAATCTCTTTTCAGATCATTTAGTAAATCTAAATAAATGACAGAAATGGCTGATGGGCTTCAATTCAACACAATGTCCAGCTTTAAAATCCTTAACAAAATATAACCTTGCTAAAGCACTTTGGTGAATGAGCACTTTACTTATTGACTGTGGTCTCTGTCCATTCATTTACAGTAAGCCACTCATTTCAAATAGCTTTTCTAACATTTTAAAGATTAAAATGTTATAAAATGAATAGCTCTAGTACTGATCAGCCACGTAAGTGCATATTACTAGAATTTAATTAGCCAAGCTATTACGTCATTCCCAATAGTACAATGTGACAACATTGATGAAAAAAACCCATCAGTCCAGGCCTAGGAATCTTTCCTAAACATAGGACTACTCAACAGGATTGGGGTGGAAAATGCCTTTCCTGACAAATTCTGCGTTCTATCACAGCAAAAGATTTTTAAAAATCAGTGTATTGAAGGTGTAGCTGAGACAGAGAGACATCCATAAAATGTAGGCAGCACTTTAAGGCAAAAATGTAGGACATTGTTAGCTGCTTATGCTTCCTTAAGTCATCTGAAAGATTCATAGCATAGCTGTTCATTTTATAGCTGTAAAAGAAGAAAGGGGGGAGGAAAAAAAGCAAGCAAAAAGAATGCAACCAAACAAAGAAAAAGAAAAGACTTCAGAAAATAAATTGATCTAAAAGAATGCTTTTGCTGAATCTTGCTTGAAAGCATGATGGAGGCATGTAAGCAATGAGCAGCAAGCAAGCCTGAGTTTGTGTAAGGTCAGAGAAATCCAGAGAATGTCCTGGCAGTGCTGCTACCTGGAGTTTGGTGATAAGAACAGAGAAACTGTTTCTGGCTGGTTGATGTTTCCTATGTGCAAGCACAACAGGATTTTATCAATGCAAAAGATTACTTAACAGAATTACTCATCTCAGTTTCTTCCCTAATTGGAGCTATCAGATGATCCTAAGTTTCTATCTGTCTTCTTCGATCAACTAGAGTGACACCATTTTTCATCTGCAACTACTTAAAAAAAAATTGTAATAGTAAAGTAAGAAAAAATATATCACACCCCTTATTCTAAGGGAACAGACTTCATTAGCTTCCCTCCCTCACCTGCAATGCAATATTTAATTTAAAAATCTGCCTTTTCTGACTTGGATCTCAGGAGGTCTTGCTGGATTTCATCTGGTTTCACTGCATGTCCCATACTGTTCCTCTGGGCGGTGTCTGCTCCTTGAGCCTGGTGCTCTGCTGCATGCCAAATTGTAATCACAGTGTGCCTAGAAAAGACTGCTAATCATTAGATAGGGGCAAGAAGACTGGCAGTAAGAGAAGAGCATACAGATCCATTCCAAATCAAAGACAGGAAATAAATTACTTGAGGGGACAGGATCAAGGAAAAAAGCACCAATAAAAGTAAAGAAAAGTAAAGCAGTATTGGAAGAGATGAAGATAATGTGAAAGCAACATAAGAAAAATGAGATGGAGGCAAAGTCATAAAAGGAGGATTCACATGCTTCCAAGCTTTGACTTAATCCCTAGCAGTAGCTCCTGAGCACTTGTTGGAATATATTATTTTATGACGTGGTAGAGAGGAATTCTAAGACAGGGAAGATGCCATTTCAATTAAAGGGAACCTTCTCAAAAAATCCTTTCAGAGTCTGTGTGAACATTAAGCAAGATCGGTGGGTGCTGATAGATCACAGAGCCCCATGTATTTAAGGCCATGTGCCACATGATGCATGGATGAGGATCCTGAAGTTTGATCACTTGGTCTGTTTTGACAGATCAGGAGATAAGGATAGGTGATTCTAATACATGGCAGGATTAACAGGAGGCATTGTCAGCTGAACTGCCTACATTTTCCTAAGCGGCTTCCTTTAGCTTGTAAAGGCTTTGACAGTTGGCATTCTCAGATGCAGATTTCTAGAACAGAACTGCAAGGTGTGTGGTATTGTATTCTCTGACAAGCCTAGGATTCTGAATATCACAAAGACACAAGGACTGCATTGCATTAGGCAATTTTCTGAAGTTGCTGTACTTATTCCTGTGCTTGTCTAATCCTCTCTTCTCGCTCCTCTATAATCTCTCCAGGTCCCCCTCCAATGCCCTTCCAATTACGGTTCCATGCTGCCCATCATGTCGTCATTTGGGAGATACTAGGTTTGGATTAGCACTAAATTCCCTTAAGTCTCTCAAAGTCTCCACCTGGGTATGAAGTAAGCCTAAAACTTTAATTATATCTCCCCAGCTGATACAAGTTTTTTTTCCCAGCTCGACGTTTGTGTTTCAGGAGACCAGACCAGTTAGCATATAACTTCTGAGCATGAACTAGCAACAAATTTGAAAGAAAAGCTCCCTGAACAAATCAACTAATACTGTATGGTACTTTTGGTCTTGAACTGTGGTGGTTTTCTAAGCAACTGGCACATTTTTCACAAGTAGCTGCTGCACAAAAAGCTCTCAACATAAATTATGTTGAAGTCTGCTTACTTCAAATGATCAGTGAAATGAAGCAGATCATGGTTTTGGTGAAGTTGCCAAAATTCTTACATCTACACATGTATTGATTAGCTAAATTCTGCTGAGAAAGACACAGGGGCAGTTGAGTGAGTTCAAGTTTTGCCTTCCTCTGGAGCACACTTATGGCCACTCCACAGGCACTGCTGAGAAACATGAGCCAATGAATATCATGTTCCATTACCAGCATTTCCTCAGTTGTACTGTGCTCTTCTTGCATTATTTCCATGAGCTGTTTTGAATCAACATAAACTTTGGAAAGATAAGACACTCTTTTACAATTTCAGAAATAGACTCTCTTTAATTTTCTGTTCTAGTATCAAAAATAGTAAAAGGGTTTATTATGTGTCAGGAAGTCTTCACAGCCTAATCTGACTTAATTATCAATATAACTAAAATACTTTTAATAACAATAAAACAGCACAAATCAGTAAGGTCACATAAAAATCCAAAATATAACTGCATTGCAGTGCCTTAATATAACTAAACCAGAGAAATATAGTCCAATAATTTGTCTCTAATTTCTTTTAAAACCCACTCAGAAATACCAGCATAGAAATTAATATTGCTTTGTTTTGTCTGATCTCTCATCTCTCTTTATGTGAAACTACCTGGGTCAGATGGACAGATAATTTGCCTACTAACAGCTCATGCCCTTGCTTTATTAATTTGTCTTTAAGAGTAGGTTTTTCAGGTCGAGACCCCAGTGGAAGCCACTTACGCAGAATGCTCTTTGTTGGCATAAACGTGGCCATGACATGGCAGGCACCTTCCCCCCCACATTTATCCTGGAGAGAATGCAAGGTTTGGTTAGGAAACACCATCTGTGTAGCTACCTAAAAAGTACTCTTACCCATTCCACTACACAGCTGCTACCAAAGGATGAAGGTTCATGGGATGTCTCTGGTTCAGGGATGAAGGATGACCCTTGGATTCAACCATGTGGCCTCAAAGCTTGTGTCTGTAGAAGCATTTATTGGTGCAAAGAGAATATATAAACATTTTATCTTGTTTATTCCTTCCTGAGGGATGCTGGGTGTACAGCTAATAGTGCCCAGGCTTTCCACAACAGCATAGTCCAAAGAGTAATTTTTGTATCAGAAGATTTTGCGAAATCTTTTAGTGCACTTTATATATTTAGATTTTTAAAGATACACTGCAATATAGAGGTTTAGGCCAGACAGGTACCACTAGCAGTAATGGCTGTTCTACCTCTGAATTCCCATATGTGATACAGAAAATTACCTCCAACTATCAAATGTAACTGATTTCACCTTTAAATTTTTATCTCAATTTCTTCATAGGCTGCATCAGATTTTTTAAAGCTATTTCATTATCCAGACATGCTGTAAGGACGCCTCATGGAATTAATTCAATTGGCAACTTGACTTTGAATACACAGATAGACAGACAGACAGACAGATAGATAGATAAACTTATTATACGAAAAAAAATCACTAGCTTAAAGGAACAGTGCTGTTGCAAACTCAAGCAAAGTTAAAGAATGTGGGAAAAAAGGTGGATCACAGCAGGTACTGAGGCAGAACTTAACACTCATATAATCTTAATTCATTCCCTTAATTTCAAGATTTGCAATATGGATTTGAATGATGTGATTACATTACTAATTTTTCCCCCAGGAAATAATCACTTCAGTCCACAACCAAGGTAAATGGTGCTCAACAAAGGAACAGGGCAGTTATTCAGTATTTTTGTTATTCTCACTGTTCAGAGAGTGGTCCTCCATCTTCCTCAGTTCATACTTGCTTCAAAATGTATTTTACAGAACAGAGAATTTTCATTTACTTGTGGGATAGTCTATTGCACTCCATGGCATAGCATCTGAATAATTCTCAAACATTAATGAATTTATTTTCAGAACAACCATTTGGTTCATTTAATTGTAAACCATTTTACAAGTGGGAAGCTGAGGCACAGAGCTAATAAGGTTAAAAATATCTGTTCATTCTGCATTTTTCTGAGATGCCTAACACTCTTTCTCCTTACTATTCAGCATCATGCAACACTGTATTTGTTCAAATGTACTTCCTATTGACCTATTGTGGTTATGAAGTACTTCACTAAATCAGAACATACCTCTGTGGGGTAATGAAAACACACTTCTTCTGGGTCAGCTGACATAAGTGTAATCCTGTTGCCATTGGCAGCAGTGAGGGTTGAGTTTAAATTCATGGGAATTACAACAAAAACTCAAGCCATCAAAATGAACCAAGAGGTAATTACACTAAGTTTTCTGGAGCTAAAACATGGAACCTAATTTTCCCACTTGCAAAAGAGTAGTTTAACAGCCAATATTTTCATTAAAGATAGAAGAGCAAACTATGCCCATGTATACAAGCAGGGAATGACTAATTTACAAAAGTATAACTTTACACTCTTTCCCTCCAGGAGCTTTGATGGGGCCAGCAGGCTGCTTTCCCTCCAGCTCCTGCTTTGAAATGAGCTGTTCCTGCTGGGTAAGGCTTAGCTCAGGCTGGGCAGGCCAGGAGAACCCAGCCATGGCCCATGCTGAGCCTCACCTCGCTGATGGCACATCTTGCTCCAGCATTCCATCTCTGGGAGCACTGCACAGGGTACTGACAACTAACACATCCTGGAGATCTCTTCCTTCATATGAGCACTCCAGGGCTGGGAGCTATTGCTGTAGAAGACAGTGACCACTTTCTCCCCTTCCCTCCCTGCCCACAGACAAGAAGCAGCCCTAGGCTTCTCTACACAGGCTCATGAATGGTCCTCCACTTTCTAGGATCTGTTGTCCTTTGAGGACACAGGTCCCTGTTAGCAGAAATTAAATTCAAACACAAAAAAACTAGCACATGCAAAACCCAGAGTGTCTCAGGCTGGAAACAGCCCACAGCAGAGCTGTCTCCCCTTTGCTCTTCCTCCTGTCCTTCTCTGCCTCCGGGTTTCTCCAGCCAAAGGGAGATATGGGGGTTTCACTTTTACTGTAGACCTCAGTTAATCTGACCTTTTTATAAAAGATTTCTCCATCTGAACAGACATAACATTAGGATCCAGTTCTCCAGGACAACTATCAATCCCCAGCCTTCTTTACTGGTTTGCATTTTCTGTCCTTGTCTCATGGGAATCTTCCTTGTATTTACTGTTCTTCACTCCAGCCTCATCATTCCAGCCTTTTCCTACCATTTTCTCCCAGTTCCCATAAACAATTTACCAAATTACATTTCCTACCCTCTTCACATTGAAATCAAGTGAGGTCTCAGGATACAGAAGAAGGTCACTGAGATAACTGGAAGGTTAATTATCACTCTAAGTTTTGGTGTTTAAGTGCCTAAGTGTGCCAGCACATTACGGTGCTGGCAGCATACTAGAGGAAAAGTCTGCTCTGCTTCAGCAGCTCTGGGGAAGGAAGGAAGAAAGGAATATTGGTGCACTCTAGGGGTGCAATCCCCACACTCAGTGATGCAATCCAGAAACAAGAGATTAAATCTTACCAGACAAAAAAAGAAATTTAAAAATCCTCAAAATTTACAGATTTAGCTGCTGAACTCTAAAAGCTCTCCCTGGAGCAAACAAGCAAAAACTGACTGAATTTTTAATAGCAGCTGATTAGTTAGCCAAACTTTCACACTTCCTTCCTGACAACAGTGAAAGCTGTGCCCTGACATCCTTATGACTGCTGCCAAATGGCAAGTCCTTGCTCTTGCATGGGAGCTCCAGTGATTCTCAGTAACACAATAACCTTAAGTAATGAATACAGACAAAGCATTGTGTTTCCCTCATTTTATTCTCTTGAACAGCAGAAAAATTTCAGCAGATTTCTAAAATGAAATGGAATTTTTCAATCTCAATATTCCAACTAGCATCTAAAAGGGGTCTTCTAATGGGTCCTTGCTGTCTAGGTTGTGGCTAAGACAGTAAGAGTGCCAAACATGTGTTTCTGGCAAATAGATGCATGGCCAGACAAAGATATATGTTTTACACCTTTATGAGCCATCTGGCCAGAAAAGAAACACTGACACTTGAATTTTGTTTCCCACTACAAGTATGCACTTGTCATCAGTCCACTAAGGGGGATGATGCTGTGGGAGAACACCTGTCTACATCAATTTCTTGTTCTCTTCAATCCATAATTATATATCCCTGGGAAAAAGGTTATGAATTTCATACCACAGGCACCTCCCAGTAATTATTTCACTCTAAAATTACATTAAAAGTATTTTGTTGAGGTTTTCAATTTTTTTTCTGTTTCAAAGAAGGCAATATATTCTAATAATCATGTGTTGAAATTTTTTATTAAACCCTCTATAAATTTAACAAAATATTTTTAAAGGTTTTTTGTAATATTGAAAACCACCTTCTTTAAAAAAAAAGCTCATTCTTAGTCATTCAGCACCTGACATGTCAAAACATGAAAATAAGCATACAATATTAAGGCTAAAAGGGGACAGCTTTCACTGTGGCAGATTAGTTTCAGCAACATCAAGAGCCACAACAGAAAAGCTTCTTGCATCTACTTGCATGAGTCTTATACTTAGCTTACCAACCTTACAGCTCAGGAATTGCTTCTTCTGTGGTCTGTACAAAACGAAATAGAATCAGGGGATCATGCCCTCATGAAGTATCTGGACTGTATAATAGCAATAATTATAGAGCAGCATTATTAACAATCAGCCTACATTTTTCACTGTGACAGATTCAGTGCACTATGGAATCCAACTTTTAATTGAAAAATAGTCAAACTATAGCATTGCTGCTTGCAAAGATAAACTTTTCATTTGTACATGGATGCAGTCTTGTCTCAGTCTAACGCAGCAGCTTTGAGGAAGATTGCCCTCATCTGTCTCAACTGTTTGCTATTTGCTAAACATAACACCTCAAATCTCCCTGAAACTAGAGAGCAAACTTGAGAGAATCTCAGCCTATGTTTTACTTAGTGTGGAAGAACTGCTTCCTTCAAGCATGATTTAAAACAGCCCAGAAGGATTCTCTTTGGATCCCAGAAACTAACGTGCCAAAAATCAGTGTTGGAAACTTGGGTACATACTCTGAAGTATGAGATTAAATTTAAAGTAATTTATATTTAAAAGACTGATGTATCATATAGAAGGTTTATTTATATAGAAAATAGTCACTACAAGACATTGTTCTGTGCTGTGCTTAAAAAATCCCAAATTCAGATATCACAACCTTTGATTTGAATAGACATTAGTATGTGATGTGCCCCTCCATATACCCCAAGATACTGCTGGATTTATGCTGCAATAGTGGATGTCTTATTACTTTCTAGCTAAAAACAGCACCTTCAAGCCTAGCTCTTAGTTAGGGGCCAGTCAACAAAGTGCAACTCATAAACTAGATCTGGTTTTGCAAAAGGGAACCACATGTGAAAAACAACTGCTAAGGCTGTATGATGCGATTGTTGGGAACAGTCAAACCTGCATTAAGAGACATATCAATCTAGAAAATTTATCACAGAAAGAAGAATTCAGACACAAAAAATGTAATACATTAAATTACTTAAATTACAAGGATAATGATTTTTTTTTCTTTTTTTGCTTAATCTACTCTCTTTAAAATGGAGGATTGCAAGTAACAAAGATTCCGTATTTGTGCACAATTAGAAATACTGCCAACTACATTCAAGGGCTGTCGGAATACCCTCACAGACAGACCTCCATAAAGCTTTCTCCCTACAATGAATGTTAAGTAAATACATATATGACCTTCTCAAGTTAAGTGAAAGTGAGACAAAAATGGGAAAAAATATTCTGTTTGAAAGAGAAATGTTCATCTTACTTCTGTGAATTTTTGATGTATGCTGCACACAAACACCTCAAAGAATCACCCGAAGTTCTGTTCAGTTAATTACTGAAAGAATCTCCATGTATTTAAGTGGAACTAGGACAATTGACAGAGCAATATTTTTTGCAATAACTTGGATAGTCAGTAAGTGCTCCACATATTGGGCCTGCCTGAGAAAGAGACAATTTTCCCCACAGCAGCCTCCCAGCGCTGAGCTTTGCACAGGTAGCTAGAGAGGCAACACCTGTATTTTGCCTACTGCTGAGCTGTGTTGGCACACTACCACAGCTGCCTCCCCAACATTCCCACCTCAGCAGCAGGCAGGAGGTGGGCAAGATCTTGGGAGCAGATACAGGCAGGACAGCTGACCCAGACTGACCAAAGGGATATTCCATACCATATGAAGTCTGCTCAGCAATAAAAGCAATGAAAGCTAAGAAAGAAAAAGTGGGGTGCACCCGTTATTATGATATTTCTCTTCTGGAGCAAACACTGTGTGTACTGAAGCCCTGCTTCCTGGGAAGTGTCTGGACATCACCCGCTGATTGAAAGTAGAGGATAAATCTTTTGTTTTCCTCTGCTTCTGCACATGGCCTTACTTTTGCTTTATTAAACTGCCTTTATCTTGACATGGGAGGTTTTTTTCCATCTTATTTTCTCCTTTCTTATTTTCCTCCACCCTGTCCTACTGAGGAGGGGAGTGATAGAGTGGCTTGGAGGGCACCTGGCTTCTAGCCAAGGTCAACCCACCCCACTCCTCCAGATGTCATCCTGGAGAAAGCAGTGCACATCTATCTCGCATATTTGTCTCTGGGACAGGTGGCAATAAATTTCAACTTCTCTGCTTTAATTTTGATAGTCAGACAGGAGACAGGCATTCATTTCACAGCGGATTCCTTTTTGTCAGCATTTCAGAATATGAGCTCTTTCACAGACTTCCTAAAACTGAGTATTAGTTCAAATTTCATGAACACCAGCAGTTGGTTCACATAAAGGTCAGTTTCCTAAGTTTCATCATTCTCCTTTGTATTGATTCACTTTAGCCATACAGAGAAGATCCAAGCTTACTTCTGCTTCACCACAAAATGTTTTGGATGTTACGCAGTGGGGAAATGTAACAAGTCTGCACTGATCAGTATGTGAAAACATGTTAAGGTAGCTTATGTGGAAAATTGGACCAGTGCTGCTTTTACAGCTAAAATCCACTAAAGCACAAGAAAAAAAGAGTGACATTCCAACAAGACATGCATTCCTACTAATTATCAGGAATCAGAGTGGAGGAACTTCAGTTAGTATTTAATACATCATGGCTCTCTTTTCAAGTCATAAATCTTCTTCATGGAAGCTAATTTAACATTCAGAATAAAGTAAGATCTTTAATGTTTAACAAAACAATTAATATTTACATAGAAAAGTTATGTTTCTTATAATAGATCAGTAGTAATACACAATGCAAATTGCTTTTTCAGTATTTGATATTGGACTGTAATACTGCTAAAAATGTAATTTTAAAAACACCTGAAGTAACCTTTACAATAACAGTCTAAATAGATTTACAATGGACTTCCAGGTTACGTAGGATCCAAACATGAGATTTTAAATAATACAGATGTTGTCTTTGTGGAGGCTTAAAGCACAGTTGCACTGCAGCCAACTTAAAGGATCCAACACTTTAGGAAGTGTTATTTTACTTGTGTCACATTATATTGCAAACTCCCATGTTGATATCCCTTATATGTTAATTACCAGAGCAACAGCCAATGTAATCACTCATCAGTGGTGGCTCAGTGCCAAAAGATTTTGCTATGGTTCTTGAATTTCTGCACACTATGTTACTGAAAAGAATCCGTGCTACTCCTTCACTATGCACAGTGAATACCTTTGTCTTCCAGATAGCTATTTTGTTACTCTTACAAAACATCTGTGCAACTACTGCAGAACACTTCGGGTGCTGACAGACTATCAAAAGGCACTTGCTAGAAGAAATCAGAAACATCATCAACAAGAAATAAAAGAGTCACAAAAAATCCAGATAAATGTTTTAATGTAAACAGTGAGAGGAAAAATACAATAACAGGGCTGAGAGTGCAGAATAGACGTGAATGGGATGACAACAGAAGAGCATAAAATGAACATGGGGAAAGGTTAGAGGAAGAAAGGAACTGCATTTGGGCTTCACTCCCCACAGCTGAGTTTGCCTACTACTGAAGCCAAAAGAGGGGATTAGGCAATGCCTTTTGCTATGAGCGGCAGTCAAGCCTCTGCCAAGCCTAGACAACTTTCACAAGGAGCAAGAAGGTGTTGAGATTCCCTTAGACACTTGAACTAAGTCTTTGTGCTGGAAAGATGCAAGGTTCCCTTGAGGAGTGGGAGGGAAAGGAAATTCCTTCTACAACCAGAAAGCAGAAGGAAGGCACAGGATTCTCACCCTGAAAAAAGCTCCCCCAGCTCACTTGGGTATGACATTGCCAGGAGGTGAAGAAGAAATGCGTGTGCTCTAACTACAATACTTCAAAAGCCATTCAATGAAAAATATTACACTGGCTCCTATCATGTATGCCTATATTATAGTGAAATTGTACTTCTTTCAGTTGTATACTACCTTTAAGAAATGGGTGATGTCCATTTATACTGAACCTAAAAGCAATCTCCTTTACAAACTAAAAACTCTCATGAAAAGTCTGATTCTTTTTCTTATTCAATACAGCGCATTAGCAATCATTAAAAAAGTATAGACTTAAAGCAGTATTGCTGATCAAATATAATACATTGCATTAGAAATAAATTCCATATTAAAATAGGGACTTTTACTAAAGAATTACCTTTTTTTTCAAATAAATTACTGAAACTTTTGCATTATGAAAGCTCTCAGGCAAAATTAATGGTTTTGTTTTGCAAATTAATTTAGATATTAAAAAATCATATTTTCAACCAAGATCTCAGTTACTCAGATTAAATATTAACCAAAAGCTGTCTTCTGCTTAAATAGAATTTAGCCTTTGAAGTGTTTTTATTAATCTCTTCTGATGTAGGTGCTTGAAATTCTATGAAAGTGCTGCTGCTACCAGTTCTGTGCATCACTTACTGTAATTTATTTTCAGAACATAATTCTATTTATAAATGAAAATCCTATTAAAAGAAGACAAGAAAAATTAGTCCTAGGCTTTGCATTGGTAGAGTAGAAACAAAATGAGCGGCCTAACCTGAAGTGACATTTACAAATTACCTGTTAATTTAAACTGGGTTGAAGGATGACAGAGTTTAGTTGGACTGACAGGAAGTAGCGAAGGAATGACAGTTGGGCCTGTAGTGGCCATAAAGCTCCCATAGCAAGCACATTTATCTGCCTCTCTGGGAAAACCGTCCCCTGTAGTAAATAATATATTTGTAAAAATATTTACTTCGTGGCTGCCCAGTGACTGAACATTTTATGGAGCTGAACTCCTCCCCCATTCCCTCACTCTGCCATCCCCTCCTTTTAATTCTCATTTTTACTAAGGATAAGAGCTCTAAGATGGCCACCTGCCTTTAGTCACATGGTTGATTCATCACCACCCCCCTAAAGCTAAACCACATGATTTCCTTAATGAAAATGAGACAAGAAGTGACAAGGCTTGTATCCTTTAGTTGCTTCAGGATAACATTCATGCCCTGAGACCAGTTCCTTTGTTCACTAGACATTCTTTGAACAGACACGATTGCATATCAAGGCCATGCAGTGCCAAATATTTATAAGGATAATAATAGCTGCTCTCACTCCACTCACAAATAGCACTGAGAAGACTCAGAACTAAGTGCTAAGAGTTTTGTTATTTATTCACTTCTGAAAACCACAATGTTTTCTGAAGGAAAGGTTCTGGTATCTTACACTTTAAATACTTCCCACATGTACAAACTTTTATAAAATATTTAAGATACAAATGGAATAGTTGGGAGTCTTAAAATAATGTAGTGACAATTATTTAGGAATCTGTCCCGGTTATGACAAACAACAAAGGACCACACCAGACACCTACTGTAGCTCTTTTCTGCAAGGGAGTGCCACATGCATGTGGAGATACATATATAGAGGCACATATGCGGGCTATAGTAAGGCTAACTCAGGTCACACACAAAGTGCTCTGGTGCATGCTTAATGAAAAACACTTCAATATTTGTAAAGAGCAAGCTGGATTTTATGTACACATGGAAATGACTGAACATAAATTTAAAATGTCATACCGTTGTTTAAGGATCTCAAAAAGCAGCATCTCCTGGGCCAGGCTGCCATGGTCTGCCCCTCGCCCACGGTGCCTTGTGCAGCCCACGGGCAGTGCTGGACCCACACTCTGCTTTCCCTTGGGGTCACAACCTGTGCTGATATAATGCAGCTGGGTATCATCATAAACAGGTCTCCATATTCGCAAGAAAAACTTGTCTAAAACCCTCCATGAGCATGAGAGTATTAGTAGATACAAAATAAATGGCAGGTGGAGATTGCTCTTCCAGAGCAAAGGCATGATTTCCCATAACCTGTTCAAACAAAATTCAGAAGCCCTCATTATAATGCTATTTTCACAAACCTTGCTTTTAGAACTGACAGTCAAAACACAGAAATGTCAACCATGATCAAGCCTGTGACACCAAACAAATTCAGGGTATCTGTAGGTTGGTGTGGAAGACTTGCCAGCAGGTACCATCATCTTGCAGTAGACATTTTAAATGTAATTCATTTCTGATTTTTAATCTTAGCATGGGACCCCTGATTTTTTTCTTTTTAAATAATGGTTTAACAGGGATGTAATTTTACACCTACTGTACAAAAGATTTGCCTTATTTAATAGCAGAATATAAATTCTGGAAGCAAAAAAAAAAATCGTATTATTATGAAAGAATAATAAAATAAGATCTACAGTACCATTATTTTTTTTTTAATTAGACATTGTACCTTAGTCAAGAGATCCAAATATAGACCATGCTCTGACCTGTAGTATGCCATTGATGAAAAATGGTTCTTAAATTCTACTTAGAGTCTAAGAGGGTACAATTAATATTTTGATTTTTCTCAGGAAAGAGGGGGCTCCTTCAATATATAAAAGATCTGAAGCTCTACTGATAGCGGGAGGAAAGTAACAAAAAATAGTAAAATTGGAAAAAAAAATGGAGTTACTATATTTGATGTGCTAGCCACAGACTTCCTCCCTCACTAAAACTGGTTAGGGTTCACCTTCCTCACAGAAAGAAGAAATGACCAGTGGGAGTATCCAGCTACAGAGTAAGAAGGATCTTTACTTTGGAGATGTTCAATACAATGAGGAGAAACATAACCCCATCTGCAGCTTGACTCTATGATATAGAGAGCTTTCATGTGTCTTCATGCATCTTTCATATATCTTTGGGAGACTGTCTTCCATTTAGATTTGGAGATAGAACTAATATACAACATTTTATTAATTCTCTCCCACACATCTTTGCCCAGAAAACCGTGAATACCTCTTTGACCAATCACAATTATTTATCCCAGTTTATTAAGTGTCCCTGTACTGTAAGACTGATATTCTTGCCCTTACACAGTGTATCAAGGACATATGATAATGATAACGATCAATGTTATTTTAACACTGCACAAAGGCCAGGATGTCAATTCCATTTCTTCATTAGAAAAAAATACTATTGATTATTAACTAGAGATAACTAGAAATGAAAAAATGAATAAGCAGATTACCCAACTACCAATTACCTGCAAAGACTTAGTCAGGTATCTGGGATGTAAATTAGTTACACGTGGTTCTGGAGGTAGACTTATTCAATATTCAGCACCATTATTTTGATTGGTTTTATTACAGGAGAAGGAATTCAGGGCTATAGTTGTACCAAATGGAAAGAGAGCGGTTATTTTTTAGTTTTGTCATGCCTGCTTTCGAACTATCACATGAAAAGTTCTCTCAGAACTAGTCCAATGAACTGCAGCAAACAGAGCTAATACTCATTGTGCCTCGGGAGTCATTATGTGTTAGTCAGTGACTGAATAACATCAAATACTCTACTGGAAAAGTTTAGCCTCTTCCAGCTGTCTGAATGCTACTCTGGCACCCCTGAGGCACCAACCACAGGGTTCACACCATATGTACTTACCTCATATGATCTCTGTCTAGAGAATCTCCCTTGTTTTTGTGTAATCAAAATATCAAATTGCTTTCTACACATGCAAAAAAGGTAAAATTCACTGCTGTCTGCTGGAGTTTATTCTTACAACTGCAGAAATTCATATCTTTCCCCTTTTCTTTCCTTTTTTTTTTTCATTACCTACCATCTATTGAATTTTAGAAAAGTTAATTTTGATACCCTGGCAGAAAAAAATAAGATCTACAAGGCACTTTGCAGCTCAGACTGCAGCTTCAGGAGGTCATGTCACTAGATATGAAGTATTCTATGTAGGACTCCAACCAGCATTCTGAATTCCCTGATTCCTCTTACCCCAGGGAAAATGTGTGCCAGCAATAAGTCATGTGTCTGTACGATGACAGAAGACCTTCTTATTCCTTGTTTCTTAAATAGTCAATTATCTTTGGAAAATGCTCCAAAATGTTTCGGGTTTTTTTTTTCATTTTATTCCACATCCTAAAAATATCACCACAAACCTAATGCATACAGCTGATGCCCCTTTATCAGAGCCCTTCATTTTCAGAGAGAATTTACGTTATTAGAATCCTGTTTTCTGCCCCTCTGGTAGCTGAGCATCACAGTGCTGATCATTCAGAGCAAAGGAGAATGGTTTGCATGCTACCCTCAAATCCTTCTAGCTTTGTCACAGCTATAGGACTTGAAGGAGGAATTAATTCAGAGAAATCCTTTGGTCTGTGTCTCACAGCCAGCTTAGACCTTATAAAAAGAGGTAGAAGCACGAAAATTGTATTCCTTTCAATTCTGCATCTCTTAGTGATGAGACATCTTGAGGAGCATTACAGTGTTTTCAGGCTGCCATGTAGACATCAGGTAAAACCAGGAAGCTCTTACTTCCTGATTGGAATCACAGTCTAAGCATAAAAGTGATTTAGATGCTTAAATACATTCTCTAAGCACCACTGGGATTCTTAAAAATCGCTGTTATGTTGCAATACCTTCACAAAAGCCCCCACATTAATACTGGTAGCGAGGCTGGAAGCTACTTAAACATGACCATGTAAAGCAGTTTGGTGACTGATCCCCACCTGGACCTGACAGCCTTCAAAAATTAGATACCTGTCCATCACCTTAAAAGAGTTCATCAAATAGCTGTCTGTACAGCACTGCCCAGCCCACACAGCAAGCTGGAGGCTCTGTGTTGCTGCCACTCAGCCCAGTAAATCTAGACATTGCTGTAATACTTGGACACGCTGTCGATACCTCTGTGTGATTTGCAGTAATGACTGAACTCAGGTCTCCCTCCTCCCAGGACCCTCGTAAGATAAGATCCTCAGTGGCAAGTCTTTCTCAGCAGTGCTCATTGAGGTTGTTTTATTTTCTTTAAATTGCTTAAACATTCTCTGGGACAAAGAAAGAGGAGGGATGTGTTCAGGCTGGCAGCAAGAACAACCCCTAAGACCCAATTATTCCTTATTGCACACCAAATTTCCCCTGTATCATTCTGATCATGCCACACAGCAGCCATTTACTGAGGCCACAAGGCATAAGAGCAAAGCAGAAAAATTATCAGGGGGGAGGCACAGAAGGAGCAGCAACAACAGCAAGACACACACTGCATAACAAGAGCAAGGCCATCAGCTGCATACCTACACTGGCCATCCCAACCAAAGGCAGTGGAACCCCAGAGATGCATGGAAACTTAAAGAATTAAGAAGATAGGGAGCACTTTCCTTTAGATGCCATAAAACCTACAAACCAGGGTTGAAGCTTCACTTGTAAACTTCCTGCCTTAATCAATCATAGATGAAATGCACAAAAAATACATAAAAAGAAGGGAAGGGTATACAGGAAATAGGTATCCACAATAATTTGTTGATCATTTGCCATCTTCTCCTTCTACAGAGGCAGCTTAAAAAAATGTGCAAAAGTCCAAAGAATGCACTTCTAGGAGCAGTTTCTCAACGGGGGTAGTTTTTCAACCTACTAGTCACATAAACTAAGGCAGTACCTGCCAGAAGTAAAACTTCTTTCTTTTAAAGGTTCTTTTAAATAATGCTATGTTCTTTCCCCTCTTTACTTAGAGGAGGCTCAGATTGATGGATTTGCTGATTTCCAGAGGAATCTTTTAGGCTTTGAACGAGATCCTTATTGCTGATGATAACACACACCAGAAAGCATACAATCATTTTATTCCCACTGGAATACGTGAGACATTTGGAGACTGTTTCCAGCTTTGGCAATAGCTCCATGCTGTTATGACATCAGCCTCATTATCATGGCCACTTTCATGTGATTCTTTCTAGCCCACAGGGACAGGGGCCTGGAAGTGGCAGTTTGAGACAAAACCTGTGCTGCATTCTCTGGAACCTCACTGAGTCTTTTTTCCAAACTGAGACTTTCACACCTATGCTCAGAATACCAAATTTTTAGGGAGATGACCAAGGCAATACTGAGGCATCCATACATAGGATCTTTAGAGCATTCTTTAAAAAAAAAAATAGTTCTAGCCTTCATGAATGTATATTTCACCATGTCAGAGTGGACAAAGTGGCGTGTGACAAGCAAATGCTTACTAGTCCATTGTTGTCCATTTCTTTGTGCTCATTTGGATGCTACAATATTAAAAAGCAGACACACTGAAAGCAAAAAGTATTACTGGCAGAAGTCTCTCATTCCCTTTCTTATGGGAAAGGAATAAAATAAAAATATATTATTCCTTCCATCTATTTGTATTACTCTTTTGACCAGTAAAAATTTAAGATGCAAATCCTGACATCTGCCATGAATATTTGTAAGTCTAAACTAAACTGGGAGAACTGGTTAATGTAAGACGGTTTTAGATACTTACTAAAAACCCTAGGGCTCTTACTGGATACACTCTGGCCAAGATACGCAGTCTAAGGAGCTCTTGTGGCTTTGCTTTGATTAAGATAGTATCTAAGTAAATAAATATTCTCACCATCGTGTGCCTTGGGGATGAATATCTGGCCTTATAGCCATAGTAAAGACCCTTAGGACCGTGCACTGGCCAAATACTGAACTGTTGTCAGATTCAGTGCTCCTTCCCAGGGCAGTCTGAAGGATTTCCTAGAGCTTGAACAAAAATACTGAGAAAGTAGTTGTTTAGACCTACTGTAGTTTTTCAAAGATAAAAGACTTTGATCATTAAATGAAAATGGATAATATCCCAAATTCACCCAGGGAACACAGCTATAGAATCTCAGGAGAGTTTCTTCAGTGGGTATATTCTTCCCCATTCAAGGCATCTGCTCTTTGATAAGATCAGTTAATTTGTGTATCTTAAATGCTGACTGGCATACAAGATATACAAGGTATACCAGATAGAAATAAATACATAACATTTTAGCTCCCTTAATTTTACCAGACAGATTTAATAAATGCACATAACTAATGGGTATATAATGACTTCCTAAACTCCTACTTGTAGATCATGCATTCTATTTCCCAGTATATCTTTTTTTTTTTTTTCCCAATGAAAAATTAAATTGGAAAGTCAACAAGAAAGAAATCATATTGGGGACTTTTCCTATCCATTCATTTACATTTTCACTCTTTGCAGAATGTGGATAGTATATTTTTATGGCATGTTTGGTTGCTATTCAAAACATTTTTTTTAATTGAATAGCAAAATTGTTAGGTGAGTAGAATCCTGTATGCATAATAAGAACACAATTTAAAGGTGTCCCTAGGCTAATTTATGAAGCACTAAATCAATTGGAAAGTTTTTCCTTTTTCTTAAAGAGGAAACCTGCTTTTTCAGCTGGTTTTCTCTGTTTTCATGGTCTGCACATTGATCATAGCCTGGTACAGTTAGCCAAATGCATATGGGAAAAGAAACATCTGAGAGATGAAACTAATGACATGTACACTCTTTGTTGGTTTGTCTCACTTCCCTTCCTAAATTAATTCCCCATTAACTAGTGCACAAGCCATTACTGAATAAGGTGCACAGGCACTGACCAGTGTGATAGAGAATACAATTAACACAAGAGTTTTGCACACAGGTATCTGTGATTGCACAAAGACCAGCCTGTAAGTTAACGGAAATGTTATGTGAAATACCATTCTTCACAGCCCAGCAAGGACGTGCACATTAAGTTTCCAATGAACTATGGGAAAAATGTGCATTCCAGAGTAGGTGTTGCTGCTTCTTACTGTGACTGTGTGAAAATGATCCTTAGAGCACACACACAGATCTCAAAGCACATTACAAAAGCAAGCAGGTAGCACTCCCGTTTGTATCGATAGCAGACAGAACCACATAGATGGCACAAACTTCCTGACTCATCCAGCAACAGAGACAAAAACAAAACCCAAGGTTCTTGCCTAGATTAGCACATTATTCCTGACTGCATTTGCATTTGTTGATAGTGCCTTACAGAAATATGTTCCAAAGAGATATTTTATCGACTGATAATTTTTACAGATGGCAGTTGCTGGACTTTCCCAGCCCAAAAGTCCTCTGAGGAGAAATAGTTTGCAGTTCATACACTGCTCTACAGATAGCCCTATAAAGATCTTTTGTCCTAGTTTCAAGCATAAGAAGCTACACAGAAAAACTGATAACAGGACCTACTCAACAGTTTTGGACTGACTAATATGTGCACTCACCTTACACAAGTAAAAAGCTCTTCTTGCGAAAGAGGCAGAAAAGACAGCAGAAATGTCATCTCATTGAGGGCTATTCTGACAGCTTAGCCATTGACTGAGAAAACAGTGCCTATGTTTTAATCTTTGATTTAAAGTGCAATCTGCTCCAATATCAAGTACTCTCATCCTGGGACATTAAATTAGACATATTGTGGAAATTCCAAAGTCCAAACACATCACCAATTCTTAAATTGGTAATGCTTATGTCCTAAACTGGTAAAATAGACCTGATTTTATCCAGCAGAACTGCACTATGGGTTCAAAGAGCTAGTATTTGATTCTATGGTCATGTTTTACAGCTCTTCTTAACTAAAGAGAACCTAAGAATTTGCATTTATATATTTTTGTCCTTCAGAAGGACAAATTATACTTCCTGTTCATGTAACTATCATGAATGCTGCATCCCCTACATGATACAGTTTAAAGGGTATAATTAGCAAAATGCAGTCCTTACTTGTCTTACAGATGCCACCATCTGACACTGAAAGGCAGAATATTCTATTCTTGTATCAGTGTTGACAAATCCAGAATAGCTTGAACTTTACAAGATATCCTGTCCCAAGAAGCTGCTTTTCTAATACAAGATTTTTTACACCTGTTATCTATAGGAAAAATAGAAAATTACTCACAGAAATATCTTTTGGGCTTTTTAAAATACCTTGCAGCATTTTAGGTTCAGAAACTGAGATAAACATATTTCCATTTGGAATACATAATATTATTCCTCTATCATTTTTATTTGATAGCAAGCTGTATTTACTTAGTTGGTTTTTTCTCTGTGATACTTTCTTCTTTACAGCTATGTAATATCCACACCAAAGGCTGTTGAACCAGCTGCTTAGTAGTTCCTCAGAGTAGTTCCTTCAATTACTCTGAAAAATCTCTTCCAAGATGCCTTGCCATAAACTCTCCAAAATCAGAGCAGCCATAGAAAATTGTGATATAGAAGCCCTTAACAGTGCAATATGCAATCCAATATTACATCTGCATGTGTACACTTAGGTTATTTTAAAGTAGGCTTTGAAACCCTCAGGCAGCATACTGGACTGGGTGAACAGTCAGGGCCACTGGAAGATTTTACTAAGAAGTTATGCCTGGATTCACCACAGGAAAAGGCAAATTGGGCAAATAGAACTTATCATGGGATTTAATGACATTAACATGCCATTCCACTGACACTGAGGAGGTATGACATCTATTCCACAGGCTGGACATGCAATGGGTAGTGAGAGAAACATCCCCTTAATTCAACAGACATAGAATTTTACCAGTTGGAAGTAACTGGGCTCTTTGAAGGCAAACAGGATCAACATACATGCACTATTTAAGATCCACTAAACCCCTTTCTGAGGGCATAAGCACTGTACCTGTCTCATGCTGGCCTCATTTGCATGACTGAAATACATCCCAAATACACCACACAAAATACTGTAGAATTTCTGTGCCTGCAAGAAGAATAAAGGACTGTTCCTAATGTTTTATTAAAGTCTCGTAATTCTGAACTAGAGTGGTGCCATTTTATATGTGTTGGCAATATCCTCACGAATACCTGTGACAAGTGTCATTAACATAAAATAAAAAGTAGAATTGGGCATGATTTAAAATTTAGACACGCACTTGCCACATTTAAAAATGTACTTCACAGATATATTTTTAAACCATGTATTTTTCAAAAACAAGTCAATTCAATGCCTTATATTTTGAGTTTTAATTCCAATCAAGCTAATTTCTAGTCATCATGAACACATACCTGCCAGTAATGAAGGTTGCTTAATTAGGTCCAGATAAAATAGCTACAATTCTGTTTCTGATCCACCTGTCAAAGCACATCAGTCTTTTACATGACTTTAAAAAAACAAATCAGACTAGCTGATGATTTTTTGAATATTCAAGTAGACATACTGAAGATAAATCCAAACCATACTTGTGACTGAACAAAAGCCTGGAACGTGACCACAAAGATGAAGAGATCTTGTTCTGCCAGAAGCAGATTTCCAAGCTTGGCATTTGAGGATTATGAAGTCAAGGACAGGGTGCTAAAAAGTGCTACTGGAAAGGATAGCAGTGACTTCCACAGCTTAAGGCAAGGTAACATTTCAATGCTATGTAAAATTAAACACAAATAACAATGTTAAAGGTCCTACTTAATGCCCCAAAGCCAGGTGATTTCAGAATACACATGTCCAACTCATGCCACTATAGTTCTATGGAAAAAAACCACAAGTTTTCTGTTCCTGCTACTGTTACAGAAACAAGTAGAAAATCTAAAAGGGCTTATAGGCTTGAATGCTAAAAAATAATTTATTTTTATTTGGATTTTAAGATGGGCTGGTAGGCTGTATACAAAAACATTTACTGGTAGGCAGATGGCAACAAAAATTGACTGTCACAAATGGATTTGACATATACGATGTTAATTAAAACAACTCAGTACAACTTAGTACTCTGAGAAGTTGCTAGTGATTGCTTAATACTATAGCAGCTCAACCACCAAACTCCAAAAGTGTAAGGTTAGGCATAGGTGCTAGACAACAGACTAGAGAGAAAACTGTGATTCAAAGCACCTCTCAGACACAAACTGTAAACATCTAGAACACAGAAAAAAACTAACTCATATTTTAATATAGAAATTATCTACTAGGCTCTAGTATGCAAATCAGTCAACATGTGCTTGCTGTTTCTGTGCTTACTGTGCACTCAATCCATTAAGTGAGAAGTCACCGAAAAAAGCAGGGTCTCATGTGGTTTTTCTCATTTGAGCCTACCAGTAACTCTGCTCAGACGTTACTTCACTCATTCTCTGATTCCCTATCAATGCAGTTGTACTGATACTTCTTAGAGCACTAACTTTTTTCCAGTCATTTGTGCAGATTGCATTGGCAATTGTTGTGCCTTCTAGACAATGAACTTTAAAATTTTGATTGATTTAAAACTCATGATGACTTGTTCTTTTCTTCTGACTGGCATTCTAAGCACCATCCTCAAATTGTCTTTAATTTGTTTAGACTGGACATTATTTGATTTGGCTTTCTAAATCCAGTGAGAGTTAAGTGATTCTATCACATGTATGCACTGATTTCTTACCTTACACAGATAATTCCTGTAAAATACAGTTATGGTAGAAACAGGGCACAGTTGTTATGAGCAGATCAGTTTTCATAATGTTTGACGGGTTTAATTCTTTTCTCTATGAATAAAATCCAGACCAAATAAAGTCATAGTTTTTCCATTTACCCCATCACATTCATATGAGAGGAAGTTATGAGTATCAAAGTCTGAAAATACATTCATGTTTTGTTAGTCTCTTTACTTCACTGAAAGGAAACTTGTTAGATGATGCAGTCTGATTTGAATCTCACAACCTTATGTTGTGAAAATAGCAGTGCATGAACTTGTTATGCCAACATATTGTAAACAGTTTAACAGGTCCTCCTTGAAATGAGGATATCACTTTTTTTCACTCTCAGCTAATTTTGCTCAGGTTACAAATGGAATGAATTAGATCATGAGTCAGAGGATGAGATTTTTTTGAGATTATGTCATTAGGTCTCAGCTTGAGAAGCTCTGATTATTGACTTAGTTGCCAAACTAAGGAACAGAATTCCATAAGTGATTCATACTCACTTTCCTTACCTAAAATACATGCAATTCTTTCTACTTCTTTCTAGTACTGGATGGCAAATATTACCTCTTATTTCTGCAGTTCTGAAATCACAGGCTGATATGGCCCTGTCTGTATCTGTGAGAAGGAGAGGCAGCTATAGGCTGCTGGCTGTTTAACAGCAGGCTGTTTAAAAGTGTTGTTTTAACCTGGGCATTCGTACACAATCTACTCCTGATGTTGTATATAACCATATGCTTTATATTAATTAGCCACCATGTCCAAAAGACTACAGATTCTTTCATTGTCACCTTCACAATATTTAAAAAGGATTGTACTGAGGTATTTTATTTATGTGCTTTTTCCCCTCTAGATCAGAAGTAGATTGCATTTATTTGAAATATGGTTAGATCAGAAGTAGATGATATTTATTTGAAATACAGTTGCAGCATTGTTTCAGAATATATCATATATTACTGCACTTTGGGCCTGCAATATATTGCAAAACTCCTAAAGACTAAAAAAAAAAAAAAAACTCTGGATTTTTGCTTCCCACTTTCTGGAAACAAATAGAAGCACAGAATCATAGATTATTCTGAGCTGGAAGGAATCCACAAGGATCATTGAAGTGCAACTGGCTCTGCACAGGGCAGCACCAAGAATCCCACCATGCACCTGAGAGCTTTGTCCAAAGGCATCTTGAGCTCTGCCAGGCTGGCGCTGTGACCACTGCCCTGGGGATCTGTTCCAGTGTCCAACCACCCTCTAGGTGAAGAACCTTTTCCTGATATCCAACCTAAACCTCCCCTAACACATCTTTATGCTGCTTCCTTGAGTCCTGTCACTGATCAGTACCTGCCGCTCCTCTTCCCCTCAAGAGGAAGTTGTGACTGCAGTGAGCTCTGCCCTCAGTCTCCTCCAGCCTGAACAGACCCAGTGCCCTCAGCTTCCCCTCAATGCCCTTCACCACCTTTGTTGCCCTTCTTTGGACCCTCTCTAATAGCTTTATTGTCTTCTTATATCACAGTACCCAACACTGTCCCCAGAACTTGAGGTGAGGATGTTGCAGCGTAGAGCAGAGAAGTACAATCACCTCCATTCACTGCTACCAGCTGGCGATGAATCATCTGCTACATCATCATCACTGCTTCTTTGCAAGACCTGAAGCCTGGATTAAAGGTGTTAAGAATACTGGCAAAATTTGACCAGTGTTAGATAATTTATGCTCACACTTTGCTGACAGGTGCACTCAGATTATCAGCTATATGACTTAGAAAGGATTTTACCACAAGGAGCAATGAAGACCACAAGATGCCACTAACTCTACTGACATTTGACCAGTCTAAACTGGTTGATACAAGAAGATGTTTGTTTATTTGACCTCTATTTACCATAAAAATTGCTATTGCTAAACTCTCTCCAACTTTCTGCTTCTCTGCAGGTCGCTGGCTGCAGCAAGCCTGCCTTTTTAAGGTGTTTTGTGTCATTTGTTGGTGTTAGGACGATACAGTTACTTGCTTATCCCATCAGAATTGGGTTTTTCACATCTATGATGTTGTGTGCTCCAATTAATTTTTTTTTAATCGTTCACCTAGCTTTAGTATATGTTTACATATGTATATGTTTTCATATAGTATATGGTTTCACCAGTTTTACACCCTTCATCAGCACAAAACTCAGCACTTTATTAGTGCTTATCTGTGTTGCAAAAGGGGCAAAATCCCACGACTTAGATCACAAGCTTGCCTCTTCAGAGTTCTCAAAATCATGCCTTTAAAACACTCTTTCAACAAGCAAGTATGTGTTGCACCTCTTTGCTCAGCTACAGAGAGCAGGGAGGTGGGGCATTTCACTGTGTAAAACAGCACAACCATTTTGAACATCTCGTGTTTTAATGCTATTAGCTCAAAGCATTGGATTAGATTGAGGAAGGTTAATGACAGGTTTCAGTCATGATTGCAGTGACCATGATAAAGGAAAGGGGCACAAGAATGGCAGTTTTAACAATTAAACCCTCTCAACACATTGCTTTAACATTATTGCCATAACACAGTGAAATGCCACAGTTAATCAGATCACAGTTACTGCCAACTCTCTCAACCAAATTCTTGTGTTGGAATGTTCTACAAGATAATCATGTTCTTCATTAATGCTTAGTAAAGGTGGATGCCACACAAATTAGTATCCTTAATTGTTTATGGTTATAAATATAGGAGTTATTTGATTTTCGTTCTAATTTTAAATTGGCATTATAAATACATAAAGTACAGTCAAATCCCTGTTCCCCTGTAAATCTCAGTTTCCACAAAATAGAAGGCTACAAGCACCTAGCAGCCATGTTGCACCATACTAGATCAGTCAGCAACATCTTCTTGTTTCAAATATTTATTTCTCTGTCTCTATTAGGTTGTAAGCAAACATCTGATTGGTTGTAACCTCCTGCAGGGTCCCATCACATTTTAGGATTGGCCCTTTCTCCATATCAATAAAATTCAATCACAATGTATTTCTAGTGCTAACACATGTCAGAGGACTAAATTATTCTACAAAGGTGTCACTTTTTGCTGTAGTATGCTCTCATGTCCTCACTGAGGACACAAGGAAATCAAGAAGCCCAGGCTTGCAGAGGAAGAAAAGACAATTTTGGCCAGCAGTAACAGCGTTAGATGTGGATGTACTAGACCCTAGTTCAAGTCACAGTTTCCTCTGTGCCTTGAGCAAGTGAGTGGGATTATTTCTATAAATAGGATTAGGAGCACTTACAACCACAACTCCAGGATATTTCAGAGTTAAACAATTAAAGGATTTTGGCCTATTTAGATACTTTAATAACACAAACTCCCCAAAGCAGAGAATAATGAGAATGTCTGATAAATGTTTTTAGTCTCTTCTTTATATAGTAGGGGGTTGTGGCTTTTACAATTTTACAGCTTTTAATTTGGGGAAATAGGTTATGGGAAGGTTAATGAAAGGTTTTAATCATAATTGTGATGACCATGGCCTAACAAAAGCCAGGGAATCTTGCAATCAAAAAAGAAAACCAAAATTCTATTTATCCATTGGCAGAACACAAAGAAATGCCACCATTAATTATACACCACATTGATTACTAAAAAAGTTGTCATGTATCCCTTTGACACAACAATCACTGGAATGGTGATATTTTACCACTATCCACCAATACAAACTCTCTACAACCTTCAGTTATTGCTATTGCTCAAAATGTTGATCCCATAGTTTGTGTAGACTTGAAGCAGAAAAATCTGACTGAAATCTGTGACTTGGATCTTTCTTTACCATCCTATAATACAGAGCAGAATCCTCCTCTTTGTTCATAAAAATATGCACCTATAAAATAATATATGTACTGTCTGCTGAATATTCTCTACTATTCATGAAGTTAAAATTAACTCCTTATTTTAATTGCTTATCAGTTCCATAAGCATAATTCCCATGATTTAACCTGCTTTCATGGGGATCTGCTACCTTTCCATATAGAACTTCACATTTTTATGAATTTTTACTGTTTAAAATGTATATGTATGTAAATTATTATGCATCTGAGCCTTTCACATCAGAGGTACACTATAAATACTAAATCAACATGGAAAACATCATGTCTGCTTTAACTTGACTTGATTATGGCTAAATATGAAAAAATAAATTAGCATTTTACTCTATTTTTAGTTGTCTTCATTGTATTATACTGTATATTTGCTTCAAGTGTGTAGATTAACACCTCTCCCAACTATTTCCTATAGGTTTATGCTAATAAAATTCAACTTAAAACAACACATGAGGGACTAGCAAGAGAAAGTCAGGTGTCTAATACAGATGTTCCTTAACTGAAGGACAAATATGCTGAAAACCTTGGGATACCGAGTTTTGTCTTTTCTCAGAACAAACCTACCTATTGCAGCTGGTAAATGTAGCACAAGTTGTGTTAAAAAAAAGCTGAGACAATACAAAGCTTTCTTCTAATTTAGATTACATTTTTGCTCATGTTTTCCATAATTTATTATTGATTTCTCTTAGATTTATTACTATATTTGAGCTAGTGATTCAAGTGATTTTAAGAATAAAGCAAATAAAGCTACAAAATGCTGCAATTCAGCAATTATGCCAAAGACCATTTTTCTTCTACATGGACGTGATTGACATAGGAATGTGACTCAGGAAGAAAACATTATTAATATGAAGAAAAGTTACAACTTTTGAATTATATTGTCTAGCCTTGGAAGTAATTCCCTGGGTTAGATCTGCATTGCATATTCTGATAAGTATATATAGATTCTCTTTACACATTTTAGCTTCCTTAATAATTTTGCTAAATGCAGAAGAGGGGAAAATAAAGACATATTATTAATAAACAAGCAATTAAACAGGTTAGGGCAACAATGCAATGCTGGTCATTCAGGAATCCTGTGCTAATTTTAATTAGCTACTTTCTCTTGCTTTCAAATGTAATTAAAGCAGCTTAGTTGTGCTCAGTGATGCAAACCACCTTATTTAATCACTAACATTATTTCCCTGAACTATTAATGATTTTCAAAATGCTTGTTTATGCAGAATTAGAACAGTAATTATCTTACCAGTTAATTTTGTACCTTCCCATTTCACACCTTGCTCAAACGTCACTCATTTACCATAGCCTTTCTGTCAAAACAAAGAAATGCTTGTTCTAAATGTGCTTCTGACTGCCAAATTGAAAGCCAAGTTTTGTAACACTAATAAAGTAGCTCCCAAGTGAAACAGGTGTAGTAATTTAGACCCTTCCTGTCTTAAGCTTGCACATACATGCTATGTCTTTTCTTTATTAGCTTTAAAATGAGAGCTTGGTGTGCAAAATAAGCTATTTAATTCAGACTTGTGGAGCAGAATATAATCTTTAATTTAAACTAGAGCCGTAAAAAAAGGCCTTTAATTTTAACTGGCATGTGCGTGTGAATTTGAATTAATAATCCAGAAAATTGAAACTGTTTTGCTGCTGTTGCTGGATACTGACTGTTCTTCACATGCCCTTAGTTTTCACTCACTCCATTTCTCCCTCCCAAGCTTTGCTTAGTGCCTATTCCATGATGTTCCTTTCTTACACAAAGGGAATTATTATAAAAAACAAAAAAAACCTCGTCAGTTGATTGAACTCTTGTGAAAACATATTGTGTTGAAAGAAATTCTTATGTCTATATATTTTGGTTTACAAAAGGACTATCATTGGTATATTTATTACATCTATTTAAGTCAGAATTTAAATACACCATGAATTTATACTTCATAAATCAACAGATTTTTTCTTGTCATTTCTTTTAGTGTAAGTTAACAACTAACTGTGGTCTTATAATAAAAAAATACAACAGCCTTACAATCAGCATTTTTTTAACTTACTTACTTACAGCACTTACTCTTTCTCCTGACTCTTTTGAGAAAGGGAAGTCTTCCTTATTACCATGAAAACTAAGCAACTGCCTAAAGTAATAAATAGAAAATTTGTGGCAGAATGAGAAAAGAGGAAACTCCATCTTTGAGGTGCTCTGAACAGTCTCTGAGGTCTCCCACACTCACCCCAAGCTGCACAGCAAGTTCTGGCAGTGAGCACTGATGGCTGCTGCTGCAGGAGATGGCTCATGAGCCAGATGAGCAGCCCGTGAAGAGTCATTCTGACTCTTGCCTCTTGGCCACGTCAGACTAAACATCTATGTAATCCAATTCAATCAAGTTCAGCATTCAATCCACAAAACTAGAAGACAGCCTAAACATCCCACTGTAAATGAGGCTGTCCTGTCCTGTATACATTGCATCTGTGGATAGAACAAATACACATCTGGCAAAATTCCTTCTGAAGAAGGAGACAAAAAAGACTGGATTTGATGTAATGCTTCTACTGCTGACATAATTTTTTGCAGGAAACATAACTGCAAACATAGTATAAGATCTCAACTTTTAAAGACTTATTAATGCAATTAAACACAGAAGTAGTGAATTTTACTTCCACTGGACCCCTTTAAAGGGTAAAGAAAAAGGGACAGCTGGATGGACACCTAAGAAGCTAACAATAATTTTGCATGTGTTCATTAGCGGTATGGAGTTACTACAGTCAAGATTTTAAACACTACATCAACATTTTGCAAATATTCTTTCTAAATACATTATAAATAATAAAAAAGAAAGCAAATCAATACAAAAAAACCTGTTTTACTTAAAAAGCCATATTTTGTATAAAAGCTTTACATGTACCCTGACAAAGTAGTTATATTTTAATATATTTAAATGTATTATATTTTTCCAGAGATTCTATAAATTTGAGACAGCTAAAATTATTTCAATATTTTCAGAATACCCAAGATTCATGGTCTCCTGGCAACTAGCAATCACATGGCTGGAGAGGTTTTGGCCTACTGTTACAATGCCGTTATATGTTTGGTTGATGATTTATTCAAACCCAATTGCAAACCTGCTGTTAGCTCCCTCATTGCTTTAATGCAGCCAGTCTACCATTCATAACTGTCAAAAACCAATTCATTGGGACTTGAGCTTATTAAGCACCCAAAGTGTGTACTGAACATAGGCAGTTTTGTTCCTCGGAATGTGAATAAACACTATCCTTTCCATCCACTTAAACTGAGTCTCTGATGTTTTTAACACCAGGCATTATTTTTATCTTGTTATCAGAATACTCAGCCATGAACTCCAAAGAATCCATTGTGCAAATCTTGGTGTTAGCAGGTGTCAGAAAAGCCTGGCAACCTCATGTCTAACAGGGCGCAGGCACAGAGGGAGAAGGTGACTTAGTACACCATACTTGCAAAAAGTTACTGCAGGCACAGAGCACAAGCTTTATGATTTCACACAGAAACAGGAAGGACAGGCTCATCCTATGGATGGATACAGCACAGTACTTGGAGAAACAATAATGGACTTATTTTCTTAAATACTGCTTTATTTGAAAGGAGAAAGATGGCTCTGGCAATTAAATGAGTAATCACAGTGGATATTTACCCTATTGAGGACAATATATCAATTCTCTTGGTCAAACATGCCAACTGTATAAATAATATAAGGAGGAAATGGCTTTTGAAAATAAAATATTACTTAACAAGTTCATTTATATTTTAATCTAACTGTTAATTCAATTGTCTCAAAAAGGCATATTTGAATTGCAGGCTTTTATAGTTTTTCATGTTGAACAACGTGGTAATGTGATTTTTCTCCATTCTGTACACATAAGGAACATTCTAAAATGTGTAGCCACAATTACACAGCAAGAGTGTGCAGGATATTTAATGCTAGACTGGGAAAAAAGCTGGTTCAAACCATTTGGTTTAAAACAGTCATAAACAGCCATTTTAACATAATGATTCTAGTATAATATGCTCTGCTTACATTTTAAGAATTGTAGTGGGGAAAAGATAACATTCTGAGCATTAATTTAATTTAAATTAGGACTTCTGTACTAGAATTCAAATTCTGACCAAATAATAATTAAATAAAGTTTGAGGTTGTTTTTCGGGGGTTTTTTGCTTTGTTTTTGTTCTGACACAAAGGACTTGGTATTTCTTGAAAAGGAAATTATTACAAAAATGTCAGCAAGAATAATTGGAGGGTCAGGAGGTGTCTTCTTGAGTGTTTGCTGATGTTGTGCCCATCCCATCAAGAATTTCAAAAGACTAATAAAGTGGCACTCTATCTTCTGGACAGTTTGATGTTTGTCTTTGCTGTCAAGCAAAAGGGGATGCAATTCCATTCATACCGAGAAGATTAGAATAATGCAGAAAATATGACAAACCAGAACAATTCACAACCACTCAACACATTGAGGGGTCTAGACTCCTTTAGTACATAGAGTCTGATACAGGGCCCTGATGAATCAAGGTTGTTCACTAATAACAAATGTACTTTCTTACTAGTGCTTCACATTTTCATAAAGAATTTAACACAAATAACTTCTTAAAATTACTCAAAATCATCATGACATCAGTTAACTACACTACACCTTAACCTGATGCTGTAAAGAGAACAGGCCTCTGCTTACACTCAGGAGTGGCTGCAACAGGACTATTCTGCACTGGACTTGGGAGTCCTTGCAGGAAAAACCCTTCCAGAACTATTGGCAGAGTCATGACAGAGAGGTATGAACGTATATGTAAGTTTTTCAAAAGAACAATCACCCTAGAAAATTAATCATCATTCCTTTTCTACAAGATTTTCAGTTCAAACTCAGGGTTTCCTTTAACATAAAGAGTGGACACAGTACTCCAGGCTGTTCCATTTGTTTTGTGGCAATGTAATGCAGTTACATTTAACTAGCCATGAACTGGCAAATATATACAGTGTTTGGGCTTCACCTTTAAATAAAGCTTACTGCTGCTCCAAGTTAATTAAAATCTTCTACAAACTTGAAAGAAAGCTTAAAGAAATTTAATCTCTGTATCTATTTTCATGGTTTCCTATAGAAGTACCTATTCTTTGGAAAGTCAAGGTGCTCTGCAGCACTCCTGTGGTCTCTTTCAATGTATTACAACAAATGCAGTTCTTTTTTCAGATGTGTGAAGCAATTCAGTACTGTCTTACTCTCCCTGAACATTTAATGATTACTCAGAGATGACATCAGATGAAACTTTGGTAGAACCGATACTGATTACCTTTTTTTGCCATGATCCAATCTACAGGAGATAAAGGTTTCATGGAATAATGGCTGGGTGTTTGCATCCAACTTTTCACACCATTAGTGTGATGACAAACACACAGAAACACCTAAATCTAACTCGCTCAGTACCAAACTGGCATTATATCTCATCTTCCCTCATCAGATACTCAGATCTGTTCATTTATGCCATGTCTCCAAATATAGGAATGAAATGAAATGAATGAAACAAAAAATGATGGGTAGTAGTAGTAATTTCTAGTCTTCAAATTATTTAACCATTTCTTATTCAGAAACGTAATCTGGGAGAAGTAATCAACAGTCAAATTAATCAAGGGATGCTATCAGGGAAGGGAGGAAAATAAGCTCAGTGAGCCAACCAGGGCAGGTTTGCACTTTGAAGAAGGGTCTAATATAAATAAGGAATAACCTGTTTATTTCTGTATAACCCGTTTCTTAAAAATTATGGCAATTACACAGCCTTCTAAAATAGCTGTCCCCATCCCCCACACAGCATCATAGAATTAAAGATTGCTTCTTTCCTGATCTGTAATACAAATTTCTATTCCTACACACAGGAAGAAGAAGAATATCCTGCCCAGCACTTAGTGAACACAGGGAACAACTGGTCACAATACTATTTGTAGCAATCATTCAGAACTTACATTATTCACCCCTCAGTCTTTTCTTAGCTAGGTAAATCCAGAAGTTTCAAGGGAGCTTGTTTATTCTATTTTACAACTCTTTATCTTGACCAAAACTCAGACAGAATCTCAGGTCTAACACTTCAAGAGGTAATCTTCTCCCAGATTTTAAATCTGTAATGAAACCCTTGGGTCTTTTTCCCCCAGTACTTAAGAAGATCTTTAGAATTCTAAAGTTAATCATCTGAATGCTTCCAAACTCTTCTCAACTGGAGTCAGCCAAAAATTTTTTTATTGCTATCTGCTGCTATATCATCAGAGAGTAGAACTGGATCCATGGGACACCCTGGGGAAGTTTGTTGTGTACATCTCTGACTTGCAAAATGAAATATTGCTATCTTTGAGTATTTTTAAACATTTATGTAAATGTTATACTTAGCTTCATCCAGGTAATGGTTTCTTGCACTACAATCTCTATGTTTTAAACATTAAAATAACATTTTAAAACATCAGGGTTTTTATTTTAATCAGAGAGCAGATCACAGTTCTTTTGTGAATGAACCTAAGTGAAATGAAAGGCAAGGGATACCTCATCTGCCTTAAAAACTGGTGAAAGAAGATATTAATTAAGAGGAAAGTGAGGTCATCAACAAGCAGAATGCCAGGAAATATCATGGATAAAGATAGTTTTAAAAACTGTCCATATTACTGATCATAAGCATGGACAGTTAAATTTCCCACTGAATTTTCAAAGGCAGGAGGACTACACAAGTCAGGTAATACTAGTAGTTTTGCTTTTATGTACAATCTGAACTCTTAACTCCCATATAATATGCTATTTTACTGGAGAAAAAAAAAATTTGTTCTTCCCTAACTCTTCCATACTTGAAAGACTAACACAAATAGTATGAATAAGGTTTGCTTACATAACACTGCTAATCATACCTCAGAGCCTTGGGTTTCCATAGAGGCTGAAATGCACACAAGGACTGAGTCTCCTTCCTTTGTAGGACACTCTCCACAGAAGACACCCTCCTTCCCCCTTGTAGATCTCAGGCCACATATCCCTGGCCTTTGGCTCTGCCAATTTGTTTTTTTTTCTCATGCATTCTGACTTTTCATCTATTCACAAGAAGATGAGTTTTTATTTACCAGCTTATGGCCCACAAAAACAGTGTGACAGATTGCAAGTAGTGTTTCCACATCCTTCCCCATGAAAGTCCTTTAAAAAAACTTTCAATCTATAAAATATCTACCCCATTCTTTACAAATGTATTTCCATATTTCTTAAAAAATAGTATTCTGACATGAAGTTAGGTATGAGAGAACATCAGGTAAGGAAAGCATAGTTTATACCAACTTTAAATATGGAAAGACTAGCATACCTCTGCTTTATTAAAAAGAAGAACTACATTTGGTCTCATACGTTGGTGGGGAGGGAAGATTCCTCATTCAGGCAAATTCAAAGACAGAACTAAGATAAATTTTTCCCAACTTCTACACAAAAATCCCAAAGAGACTAAACTATTCATCAGGGATGGAGGAATATTCGTCTATTGCCTGTATGTATCAAGGCAGTTTTCTTCATTAGTGTAATGAACAATGAAACCAAAATCAGTGCACATATTCAGATGAAATGGATCAGTTGGTTTGCCTGTTCCCTTGTAAAAAGAGATATTCAGCACCTCTGTTCAGGGCTTAGGTCTCATCAAGAGAATGGATAAATGCTCCAGAGCACTTGTACAGGTCTCTCTCATTGCCTTGTGCATTCAGCCTCCATTCTCAGAATCTCTGCCAGCTTAGATGAAACCTGCAATATTTTTGCAACTATTGTGTTTTGACAGTGTCAGAGTTAAGTGATGCAATATGTAGGAAGCAGAGAGCCTCATAAATCATATTAAAAGTAAAACTTTTGGTGCAATGGCCAAAGGTGCGTGAGGTAATGTATCCACAGTTTTCAATCACAGTCTCTTTTATTATGGTCTATTTCCATCATTCTAATCTAAAATGAATGCATTAGGTTTTGTGTTCTTTGCACAGTTGCTGCCAGCATCACTCTGCCCTTCCTCCTGATTTCCATGGTAGTTTGCAAGCCTAAGGGAGGGGTGGATTAAATTGGAAAATATAAATAACAAATCAAAAATTAAAATTGATTGGATAAACAATTTCCCTGTTTCTTAATAAGTGATTGATTTTTTAATCAATATTCATTATTTCTGAGAACATACCAAACTGTTTATTGAATAAATGAATGGTTGGAACTACAATGACATGAAATCAAATAGGTGAACCAATTTCTTTAATAACATGGGCTGAACAGGCCACCTTATCTTACCTGGTTGAAACTAAAAGTCAGAAATTCAACATCATTGACTAGGTGATCCAAAAAAAGGATGCAATTTGTTTTCATGTTTGATACACACAGGTGTATAGCCACATGCTGATTTGTGCGATATTTCTAAATTGCAGTTGAAGTTACTTTCTTTTTGATACACCTTTAGTGTTCTTTCTCACAATTCTTCATTAGTCAGCAGACTGCAAAGCTTCTGAAATGAAATTCAGATCTGAAAAATGAGATCTGTAAAACTGTTCACTGTAAAGGCTTCAGGCATGGCAAATGAATTTCTCTAATAAGTTTTTATTCACTTGTATCAGATTCAGTGGTACACATATAAACTATACGCTACATCCTAATACATGCTTCAGACTCTTTTGGTTTTTTTGGACATAATGTAAAAAATAATCTTTTGAGGCACAGAGGTTCCAATGTTCCTTTTCTCAGTTGAAGGAAAAGCACTGGGGTATGACATCTCCAAGAAATGTTTGCACATTTGTTTAAAACACAAGCAAGGATATTAATTTGGTTCTACTTAAAAAAGATCATATATTTACATTATCTTCAACTCAAAAAATTTCTTCCAGGATGTGGAAATATTTAACTTTCATTTGTACTCAGAATATACATGATTCTTCTTCTTATGAAAAATTATAAACTGTACTAATCAATTGTTAATTAATTTGTAGGATGCTCGCTTTAACATCTATTTTAACTTGTCACAATTAATTTAACATATGACCAAACAGCAATATAATTTCATTGCTCCAAAGACATAAAAGTATGGAATAACCTGAGCAATCAAAGTATTCGGAAAGATTGCAGTTTCAATTTGTACACTAATTCCATGTGTTCTTTGTTGTCAAAATTAATTATACAGAAACAAAGTATCAATCTATTGTGCTATATTGTCATGTACAATAACACTAATGTAAGAACTTTCATTAAACTCACTTTTGTAGATCACAGATTTCTGCAAATGGTAAAGGCCTATGGTAAAACCAGAAATCTAACCTAAAATCTGAAACTTCAAATCTAACTTCACTTTCAAATTCAATCTATTTTACAGCATCCATTCCCAATAATAAAGAGGCAAGTTCTATTGTTAACTCTAAAAAGTGGCATTTTGAAAATATTAACTATTAAAATGAAGCTGTTTCCTCTCATAATATAGAAATATTCTGCAGAAATTCAAGTCCAGTCACCATCCTGTATAACACACATATCTAGAGCATTTAGGACTATCTGACAACATGAGTCATCATCACTGACCAAAACACTTTCCCCTAATTTCAAGTATAAAATCCCAGGCACTAATGCTCTGGATTTATTCACAGAGCTTTTAGCTCCCTTAGTCTGGCATTTTGCACCATCCACTTTAATATACATCTACATACACTTGTTAAGGTCCCGTTTCCCTTTGGAAATTCTAAAATGTGCTGTTTTTCCAGTATGAGCTCGCTTCAAATGGCTGTGAGTGCCCCCTGGGCTGGCCAAGCCAGCAGCAGAGGAAGTAGAGGCAGTTTGTGTCCCAGGCACTGCCAGGAGATGGTGGCAGAGAGCAGCTCTCCCTCAGCCCCTTCAGCGCCCACTGCAATCCTCAGAGACCCCAGGGTACTTTGGACACCTCATTACTGCCGCACAGCAACCTCCTGACTTGTGCCATCAACTCACTTTTTATGGTTTAGGATAACAAAAGAAATTCAAAACATTGCTTAACATCCAGTTTGTTCAGTCGGATCGGGGAACTTGCATAAACACACTACAGGCTGGATGCACTCAGCTCTCCCTCTTCTGCTGAAGAACCAAGTTTCCTGACATCAGTTTTGGTAGTGATAAAAATCAAACATTTTCTGGAGCCATTATTGCCTAAAATGTTAATGCAGTTTACTTTTTTCAACTGTGATCGATAGCTGGAGGAAAAGTGCCCATAAATTACTAAAGGCAAATACGATTCTATTAGCACTCAGGAGATTTTGCAACATTTGCCAGTCTGTTTTACTGGAAAAAAAAATTAATTTGTTGAAAGCCTAGTTTTTTACCTGTCTTTGTCTTTCTCTGTAGAAGAGAGATATTTTTATCAGGAGTCATTTAGGAGATGTAATTCTAATGTACTATAGCTATAGGTTTCAATTAATGTTCTACCTCTCTGTCAGCTTTACATTCCATATTTTATGAAATCATTAACTATTGTCATGTTTCTATTATGATACTATTAGGAAATAAAGAGATGTATGTAAATGGAGATGTAAAATAAATGTATGACAGTTACTAGGAGCAACATCTGTGCACTATCGTACGTGTTTACACTAATTTTCTAAAGATTCTTCCATTCATTACAGAGCATTGTTACTTGCTGTGGCACAACCCTTATTTCTATGCATTTAGGGATTCAAGCAAAGAGAGGGTAAATGAGAGCCTAATCAATACCACTTTTCATTTTGCTTCTAATATGCTGCCTTTCTCTTTCTTTTCTTCATGAACAAATCCAAAAAAGATCCTGACGTTACAGTCATAAAATGTAATTCTTCTGCAGAAACACAGACAATAATGCTCTCTGTATTCAGGCATATTGCATATTCTAATGGCATTTGGCTAAATTGAGTATGGATTTAACATCAAAGGCTTCATGAATTTTTCAAATGAGATATTAAAGTCAATATTTCAAGTGAAAGATATTTCAATTTAGTTGCATACACAACAATAAAAAACTTCTACAAGGCAGAGGTACTAGTGGCTATGGCAGTATTAGTTCATTCAGGAAATTATTAGTTTATAAGAAAATCAAACAGAAGGTTGTGATACAGCAATGACACTGAATAAATTAGACTAACAGATACACACTAACGTACTTTATCTCTTGAAGTCTGAAGCAGAACTTGCTACTGGCATGTTCAGTCCTTCAAGCAGGGCTTCATTTGGAGATATTTTATTTATTTCTTTTGTAAATTCAAATGGTTCCACCTAAATTTGCACTCAGAACCTCAGAAATCTGCTTACATTCACGTCTGAAATGGTTAGGCCTACTGTATGAAAGAAATACCCCGATCCTGTTTATTTTTAAATTTAAGCGCATTTTGCTCCATAATGTCAATGCTTATGCAATGCTGCTTCTGATTTCACACTGAGTTACTAAACATTCAGACTACTCAGTGCTCACAACCAGTCCACTGAGCTCTGACTACTCCTGTGTCCTAGCAGAGATAAAGACTTGCAAACAAAATAACACAGAGTCTGTTCGTTCTTTTCCCTTCCTATTTTGGGCATGTGGAATGGAGCAAAATGCTCATTAAATCAGGAGATTGCTGTATTATAATGCCTTGACAGATCCCTGAGGAGCACGTCTGTGTCACCTATGGCTCCTGGGAGAGCCGGATGCCCACATCCGTGTGCTCCTAGTGCATACTTAGGCAGCCGCACCCACTGGGCCATTGTGCTGCTCTGAGGCCAAATACAACATTTGTTCACACACAAATAACAGAAGCTACTAGAAACTAAAAATACATATTGCAATAAATACTGATTTTACTAGTAATTCTTTTAGTACTAAAAATTAATTATAACTGGGTACTGGGGGAAAGTTACACGATTTAAAACCTTGACTATCAGGTAGTTTGGGCCAACAAATTACTACAAAGAGCTCCGATCCTAAAACACTTCCCTGAAACTAGCAGGTTGGTTGTCTCTACAATATTCACCCACAGTGTTTGCACTTACTATGAGAGGGCTCCAAGGGCTCAGAGAGAAAACAAAGCTGGTGCTAACTGTTCCTGCCATGGCTGCAGAAGAGATAGCAAATGCTGACCTGTTACTCAGAACTAAACAAAGCTAATAGCCTTGTGGGGCACTCTTGGAGAGACTGGGGAAGGCTATCCTGCCCCCATTTAAATACTATCTAACTTGTAGCACTGCTCTTGGGGTCCTAGACAGCTCTTTATCCACCCCTGGGGCTTTTCTGAAGCTCAGTGTTGAAAGTGCTGTAGTATTTCCATAAAATGAGAAGTGTCACCATCTCAAAGGCAATCAATCAGGGACAAATATCTTCAGAAACAGTACTTTCATAAGAAGTATTTCTTGTGGTAACAAGGGTAAGGCAGAAGCCTTGTATAAATAGTAAGATCCAATAATAACTAGAATTGTATTTTCAAAATTGCCTCTGGGGCTGGGGAATATGGTTTCCTTTTCTTCACTTTTGATTTCTGGACATCTCTGAGTTTGTCCTGAAAACTACAGTTCCTGCTTAGTGAGGCAGTAGTACATCCAAAAACTTGCAGATGAAATTATTTCAATTCTGATTTTTTGATTTTTTCATGACATAAAATGACACTGTTAGGAGGAAAGATTCTCCCATTATATCTACTCAGTCTAAGAACAATGTTTAAGGAATGATCCTCTGAATTGAATAATTTCCCATTTTCCTTGTTGATTGTAGGGATGCACATAAAGAGTACATCTCTTGCAAGATCTGTCAAAATGAGAGCTCAAAACCTTCTTTAGAGCACTGCTAAATAAACAAGGAATATTTGGAGTTCAGATCAGAAGAGGAAACCAAACTGTAGGATTTGGTCTTGGACAACCAAATGCTGTGCCAAAACCAAAATCATTCACATATCATGCTGCACATACCTTTTATGTTTAATGTAAGGTTTTACTGAAAACATATGAGTAGATTAACCATAGAAATAAACTGAAGAAATTGTGCTACCTAAAATATGCTTTTGACTATTAACTGGTGATAATCTGCACTGATTAACATTGCAATTCCATTGCAGATGTTGCTGACATTATATTTATGACAAAGAAACTACAGAAAAAAAATAATTTAAACTGGTATTTCACATTAACTCAACAATATATGCAGTGCAAAACATCTTCCGTGGAAGTTCAAGTATTCTATCTAATTCTTTGCAATTTCATTGTTGTTAAAAAATAAAGAGAAATGCAAGTCCAGTTGACAGTCACTTGGTTTCCTCTAATTTTGTAACTTTCTAAAATTTTTTTATTTGCTCTTGAACTTTCCTTCTTGATGGAGTCTAATGAAGGAACTGTAATTAGATAGTTCAACTGAAACTTACGGCAGGGGAAGGGACAGTTACATTTCTTTGTATCTACCATTATTACAGCAGGAGCAAGCACAGCTGCTTTCAGACTTGTTAATACATTCTGTAGGGCATTAAAGCCTTGAAATGGATGGTACTTGTGTGAATTTCCTTCCCCTCCACACAGCAAATGGAGCTGGCAGTCCACCAAAGCTCCAAACTTAATGCTCCTGCACTGTCCGGCAGAAGGAAGTATGGCACCTGATTTAGGGGAAAGTAGTGCTTTTGGAGCACTGCATATGATCATCTTCAACACAGAGGAAGAACCATGAAGGATGAAGGACAGAAAGATGGGAAATATGTGTTTGACTAGGTGAAGAAAAGATCCCTGCATCACACTGTAATACTTTTTCCTTTCTGTTTGTTTTAGGCCAGGTCTAAAGCATTAGCTCTCCATCTAGGTAGAAGTAAGATACACCAGGACTCTCCATAGATTCTTTAGTCTCTCTCTGGAAAATGCATTTATTATGAAGTGTTAGGTGGTTCATAGCACCTGTGCTAGTCCTCCAAGCTAGGCTGAATTTTTTTTTACAGAGTGGCAAAGTAGGAAATACCTTAAAAACACAGTATTAGTCAGTAGAAATTAAAATAAGAAGCTCCATATAGGTCATCTGAAAAGCCTGAAAAAAAATCAAACTGTTACCAGGCACACAAGAACAGGAACAACTTCAGTGCAAAGTATAATAAACAAATTCCTCTAGTAATGTGAACTACACAGATGCTTTCTCAAATCAACTGAGTCCGTATTTTGAAAGCCACACAGGATCAATGAAGGCAACAGAACTTACCCAACCCCAGTAGTCCAGCAATGAGCTCTGTGTGTTTATCCACCCACTTCCCTGGAAAAAAGAATCGTTACATGTCAGGAATAAGTCCAGTAATTATCTTCTAACACAGGAGCAATGCCAGCAACATTCTGGTAATGGCAGCATTAATGCTAAAAGTTTACATTTTCAAAAGTGAAAACATTCACAGACACAATCTGGATATTTTAACTGTCACAGGCCTCAGCAATCTGATATTGCTTAGCCTTGTGGCCAAGGCATTAAGCCACTGGTATCTATCTGCCACAGAGAAGAACAGATCTTCTCAGTACTTCCCTAATAAATTCAATAATTAATGCATCAAATTTTGAAAAACAAAAACAAGGGCCCTGTCACTATTAACAAATAAGAAACAAAGAAAAAATGTACTTATTTTACTAAAAATAGATAATGAAAATATTTTCATATATATATAAAGCTGTAAAGTTCTACAGTAAATCAAATTCATTGAAGTCATTATAAATCCCAAAATACAGATAATAACTTTAATTCATTTACTCGGTCAATCATTTCAGTTACCTGTCAAAACAAAGCAAAACAAAACAAAAAAAGGGCAACAAGTTCATGCCCACTTAAAAAGGACAAAGTATCTACTATATGAGTGTAATCAAATGCAGGTTTGTACCAGAAATATAAATAGTACAGATTGGAAAAACACTTGAATAATGAAGTATTTCAAGCAATTCCAAGGAAAATTAGATGAATGACTGAAAAGGATAGAAGTGTACACAATTCATTACACAGACGATGGTAACACTTGGCTAAAAGAAGTGAGGGGGTTCCTCACTTTAATGAGCACAGTCTTTGCTCACAAATTAAAAATAAACAAATAAAAAGGATACGAGTATGACTCACTTATTGGCAGTCGATCAAACTGTAATTTTCCCCAAGAGCTGGGAAGCCACTGCATTATAACACATCAAGAACTCCTGCTTATTGAACTGATCTGTGTACAGTCTGACTCCTTTTCTGTCTACAGCAATTGTTTTCCTTTCAAAACATTTGGGTTCATGGAAATGACAAGCTAATGGTTAACTGGAAACATAGCATGATGTTAAAGTTAAATCATGCTCACTTGACTTCAGTGTCTCATTGTACCCCCACTGAATAAAAGTATTTTATAAAAGTTTCTTTCGCTGAGGGTTGTACAGCTGGTCCAATCTCAGTGCAATGCTGCTGATGTTAATAGCAAACTTGAATAGCTACACACAACAGTTTAAATCTCTAGCATACATATATTACCATAACTAAACCCAGCACTTTTCACTAATTATACAATGGCATGCTTCTTCATTTACAGCCAGCTGATTAAAATACATATATATTGTCCTGAACATCACAGAAATCACGGGCACACAGCCATTGTTTCCAAATAGTGTTCTCTCAGTCTTGTTTCACTCCTCAGCTACATATTGCAGATTACAAAAATTATTCAAGATTCCAGCATAGAAATGGACAACAATGGATCCTAAATAAGAGATTGAAGGGCATAAATTTTCTGCCACAACAAGGATAAAGCTTCAGGTAGAGAGTGTCCTCCACCCTACTACTGCAGCATTGCAAACATAATCAAAAGAAACTAATTTGAGTTTTTGATAAGGAAAACCTGAAAATAGCTTGATAAGCTATAGACAGACACATATAGCTTTAAATTTTTATTTACATGAGTCCAAACACCTAAAAATGCTTGGAAAACAAGCACATCTACGCTGAAAACAAAGTTATTTCTTAGAGAATGGGTCAACAATCTACAGATCTTAAGTCACTTATCATCCAAGTCTGTGTGAATCTCACAGAAAGGGAACAGTTAAGACCCAAAGTACAGTTTCATCTCTGACCTATGTCTCTAAAGGTATCATTTACTCAGGGATTGTATCTCAATTCAAGTATATAATTTTGGAGTATTTTTCAGAAGGGATACAATGGATGTATCACTAAGCTTCTAATCTTATAAATAGGCAAAAATTGGTAGTCACAGCAGCTTTGGAAGGTGGTTGAGGCAGGCAGAAACTTCCAGTTTGTAGAGGAATTAGTGTTTCTTTGCCTATGATTCTGAAATGCATATGAAGGATAAGAAATGAACTTACACATGGAAATTTTTACCATCAGTGAGAGGTTGAAGAACAGAATATTTCAGAGTGCACAGACCATGAGTTATGGGGAAAGAACGAAAGGGACTGAGGTTGTGATGGAAGTTTTTTGCATTATCTGGAAATAGTCTGTTGTTTGCTCTCTTCATAAAAAGTATTTCTCCTATAGTGTTCTTTTCATTAACAGAACACCTTTTCAAGTACTTTTCTTGTGATTATTTCAAAATTTGGTATCCCTGATATTCAGTTTTATTTACTGAATATCATTATTTACTGAATATCTTACTGCACAAATACTGAATACATACTTTAATAGTTATGAAGGTGCCTATTCCACAGATTCATTTTAAAGCATTGTTTTCCTACAAGACAATTTGGCCAACAAGTAAAAAAATAATAGGCTAGCAAAGGTACCTGTTACAATGAATCCTTAAAATCCAATGCTGTATTTATAATTTTTCTAAAGATTTCACAAACTTTTGAGAATATATTTCATGACTATTGCTGCACTTATCCATACAGACAGCTGGGGAAAAAAACCAACATAGGCTGTTTTATAGAACAATTTGCAGATACAATTTCCAGCTAGACTGAAGCAGATTTGATTATAAAAGATGGGGCTGAAGATAACCTGTTTTTTCTAAAGTTCTCTTCTTCTATGAGGTACTTGAATGACCATAAAATGCCATTTTATGGTCAATCCATATATGCAAAGGTAGCATTCTGGGAATGGATTTAGAATATTTTGTGATGGAATACCTAAAAAGCTGTCTCACTACCAATAGCTGCTTCCAGCCTTTTCTGTGTACCAAGTTCCACTTCTATTCAGTCACACCCTTTATCCTTTGGGATACATCATCCACTAAATCCTGTTCACAGCCTTAGCAGCCTCTGCATCAGAGAGTCCCTTCACTACCGACCCTGCACCATCAGACTCCCTACAAAATTAAGTGGCAAAGCCAGTGGATGACATCAATGCCTCGTCTGCTAAGTGTCTCTATTTTAAAAAATAACCAAATCCAACTGCATGTCATGCCATGGAAAGAATCAATAATAATAATAATAATAATAATAATAATAATAATAATAATAATAATAATAATAATAATAGTAATAATAATGTGTTATTATCTACGTAAGCAATGGTGACCCACAAAGATAGAAATTCAGAATTTATCTTTCATCCACAGTCCACTTTTAACAATTAGAATTATCATTTGTTCATTTAAAATTTGAAAAGCAGGATACAGTTTCTGGCAATTATCCACCCTACAAAACTTATCCTGCTGAAACAAATAACAACAAGTAACACAAAAAATACATGAAAGATCCCATGGAAGACTGGGTACTACATGCCTAACTCTGGGCATCCCCTAACTGGGGATGCAGTCCTATGTAGCAAGAACTATTCAGTATAAGAATCTTTTACAGAATGGATTATTATTTCTAAAGCACCATAAGGAGTCTTGCACAACATCAGACAGGATTAGTGATTATTCCTCTACCAGTGCATATATACTGCTACATATTTATTATAAGCTACATGTTTATAATTATAATTTATGTACATATTTCTACAAATTTTCTTAGAGAATGGCATTTTGCTGTGAACTGAATGCAGAACCAGGAACCAAGAGCTTCTCTTGGTTCTAACCTTCACTCCAGTAAGAGGTTCTTAAGTTTGCAGCCTTCAGCAAACCACTTCCTGCATTTGTAAAATGAAGATATAAACACCTGGTTGTTTACCTAGAGAAGAATATTGGAAAACTACTTGGCCTTCACAACCAAAAGCCAAGTCTGACAAATTCACAGTGAATTTGGCAAGGAAATACTGCACAGTGCACTGCAACCCCAGCATTGCTTTGGCACCCTATGGCATTTTCCCTGTATGCTTTCCAGGCTGAGTTTAAGTTTCTGTTTGACTTCCAAACCTGCAGACAGCTATGGCAGTTAAATTATAATCACAGAATTTGTCTCTGACTTCAGAAGGATTAATTAGATGCCTAAAGGTAAGGAATTAACCAAATGCTTGCAGAATGAAGGCTCCATTTGGGGAAGGGCCAATTTTCCCAACTGATAATGTATAAATAAAATAATGCCTAATTTGCTACCATTACTAATGCTTTAGATACTATATAATTGGAAGCAAATCAGCAATTTATTTTAAATTGTTTATATACAAATCTTATTTTCTTTAAGAGTAGAAATCAACGGCCATTTCTCTTCTAATTTGATGATGTTGTCACATATTACAAAGACTAAGAATAAGGGGCTTTTTATTTTAAATTAGCTCACTATGTACAGAACTTAAACATTTGATAAGACACTACCCAACAGAAATAGAAACAAGTAAATAATAATCAAATATAATCTCATATTTTTATTAATCTAGAGCAGTTTTATATTTGATGCACATACAAGAATTTTAAAGAACCTTTTTAAAAATTATTTTGAAGATCCTGCTTGTATTCTCCATAAATATTACAAGAAAATTGTTCATGTAACTGACAATGTTATTAAATAATATATATAGTTAATATTACTTTTGTGAAACGGTCACCATATTCCTCAAAACAACCTGATCCTTTATATTCAAAAGGAAGCAAAAAACTCTCACAAAAACTAGTTAAAGACTGATTCTCTCAAAGATGACTCAGTGAAAAATAATGACCTTATATTCGTGAAACATGACATAGGTCATCAGCAGGAGTCCACAGAAATCCAACTACACTGTATTCACATCAAGGTTCAGAAAAGTCTGATTTTCTTAAGCCTCTTGGTTCTCTCTGAGCCTCACTCCTCAGCTGAACATATGTGAATATATTCTGGGTCTATCATAAGTTATAGCATAATTATTTGTGTGTTAGAGTAGTATGGGCACTACTGTTGATCATGTGTCTTTCAGAGCTCTAATTCTTGCAAGCACCATGACACCACATCCCTGTGGAAGGACACAGGACACATGAATAAAAGAGGCTTTTTGTGAAGTACACAGTGAAAACAAAGCCCATCATGGCAGATAAATTTTCCACTGCATAGATTATCAGACCAAAATATCACAAACAAATGAAATTAGATGGAACTTTCCAAGCTTGTGGGCAGAGGGAAAATAACAGGATAAACTGCCTTCCCTGTCTTCCTGGATTTTTTCACCCATGTTTCATCCCTAACTACAACTTCCTATGATTTGTGTCAGTTCTTTTCACTTGTCCATGGCAACTACATCTACCATAATATGGAAAAATAAAATCTAAAAAAATATGTACTTTGAGTCTAGAACACAAGCCCTTTTTCTTCAACTACTCTTGGAGTAAGTTCCCTGACCTTGACTGAGCAGTAGGTGTTGTCAACTTCTTCTATCCTGTAATGACTGAAGTTTGTCCAGGAGACACAATTCTCTGTTAAATCTTTACCACTCCTTCACCGAAGACATCAGTTTACATGGAAATTACTTGCAAGAATACAAATTACCTCATTTGCAGCCAAACTAGGAATAAAACAAAATTTACAACTACAAAATAGTTGCTCCTCTCCAACCATACAATGGTTGGATATATAAATGTGCATGGATTTCTCTCATTTGGGGGATTCATACCAGTCATGAGATTTTTGATATTACATGCGTTTTTCAAAACTCCCTAGAAATGCTGTCCATAATTTGAAAGATAATATAAAGAATTTCATCTGGTAGTACACTCCAGTCCTCAAATTGCAGTGGCATAAACACTAATGTCCAACATACTGAAAGAGGGAGGTAACACTGAATATTCTGCTTGACAAAAGTCAGGCTGCCTAAGGAACACTCTTCCATGCAGTTCTGGATCCAAGTAATTCCAACATTGTGTTCTAAGAAGACTAGATCCTTAACAGAAAAGCTGCTAATAGCTATGTGTTCATTAGACTTGGAAATGGAGAGTCACTCTTCTAGCCTGGTGCCAGAAGGTGGGCTATCTTGGAGGCAAGGTTGATAGCTTTTGAATACCAGATGAAGTCTATGGATACAAGACTGGTGTCAAATGACAAGAGCCTTAAGCAGATGGATGACAGTGTGTGTGCACTATAGGCTGTTGTTAATTTACTAGCTAGAGATAATGCTTCTATAAAATTAAAAATGAGTCACTGGAAAACAGCCTGAGAGGCCATAGCCTGCAGATTTCAGGCCTCCTGGCAGGCCTGCATTGTGGGGGATATGTTTTTATAGAATTATGAAAATTAAAATTGCATGTTAGAGAGAAAGAAAATGTAATTGTTTCTCTTACTAGCTATTTAAGCTATTCATAGTTTGGATTTGTTATTCACAAGTACATATTCAGTAAAATGGAATAAACTACTCATAGAAACTCATAGACAAGATACACATGAGCAATGGCAAACATATATAATATTAATGAATTCTCAAGTGTCAATATGTGGGGTTTATGTCTGGAACTATGCTTCCATAATTTTAGCATGACCATATACAAAGTCCCTCTTTTTACTGCTATTGGGTTACATCAGAAATAACTTTTCCTCTGCTTTTATCTTGAAAGGAAAATTTCATGTTATACTTCTTGCAAAACTGTCAACAGATTCCTGTATCATAACATAGATGAGGCTGTCTCATTGTTTCCTTGCTTCAAATGTAAGACCAGACATCAGATTCAATGTAAAATTTTTTTTAAGAGTTCATTTTGATAGAGAAGCCACTTTATCGCCAAAGGCAAAAAAGGGAATGGTAAAGAATAAGTACACAGGTCTTAGCATAGTTCCCATGCTACCTTCACTGGGAGGGATACCACTTACTATGCTATCTAGAACTTCCTGGGCCACTCAAGACCATTTAATCTTAAGAAAACAGTGAAAAATTCAAACCATTTGCCATCCAGAGAAGCTGGATCTAAGCTGTCTGTATAGCCAGAACTTCTTGATCCCTACATGTATTTATCAAAGGCCCTAAAACACTTTAACCTACTGCCTGACAACCAAATTCCAACAGATGTGAAAAATATGCTGTAGAAAAAACAGTTCTAATGCCTAATTCTTTTAATATTCCCAACTATCCAATGTAGAAGTAATAATGCCTTGCAATTTTTCAGTACTTTTTGCCCCTACCATTGTTGGTGAATACATCCCTTTGGACAGCATCGCCCCTAGAATCCCAGCTTAAAGAAAAAAAGAAACCACATGACAGTTAGTGACAAAGTCAGAAAAAACTAAACCTTGTGACGCCCATTCAGGGTTCACATGCTTTTTAATCCACAACCCCAGTGAGCTGATGTAGAAAGCCAGCTACACTGTTCCAACCCATCCTGCACCAACTCAGCACCACTGAGTCCAGCAGTATTACTATCACATGCCTGTGAATGAGGGCAGAATTAAATATTACATATGTAAAGAGATGATCTTCAAAGCTTAAAAAGAGATGAGAGGAAGGAAGGGGAAGAATATGCAGACAGTGAATTAGTTATACTGCATAATATACTACAATCAAGGTCACATGTAAATGTTTATGTATATAAATACATAATACTACCCATGCAATATTGTGGTGATTCTTTTCAGACAGTGACAGAGACCTCTGAGCAGCAACACGCATTTTTCAGCTCTAGAAAACTTTAATACAAAAGTGTCTACCATAGAGACTTTAGCCATGAGCACATCCAAGTACTACAGTGCAGCACCTCTCATTTCTACTTGAAGGTGAAAGGCTGACTTTATGAAAAAGTTTCTCTTTTTCAGTCCTGTGCAACACCACCTGTCTCATCAGCAGGACCACTCAAAAGGGATGGGCCTCAAGGCACCTCAGTCCCAAGATTCTCCATGCCTCATTCTTCATCCACGCTGCTAGTAATGTACCATCACTGGCACAGTTACACCTGAACACTCTGGTGCTGCCAAACACCTGGCTTTATTTTCCACTGTCCAAATGAAAAATAAGCATAATCTGCTATTTGAGGATACAGCAAATGAGGGAGTTCATGACAAATTGTGTTGGTTTATGCAGAATAGTGATAATAAGATACAAATGAGAATTTTTTGCTTAATGAATAATACTAATCACGTTTCAACAAATGCTGTGCCCTTCTAATTAGAGAGAATGCATAAAATCAGCTTAATTTATTTGTGACTAGTTATACATAGTTTAAATATTTACTAGAGATTTACTCTAACGTTTGAAATTATTTTAAACAGCTTTTGCAGTAAAAGCAGACCTAGTAATGTAAAAGAAGTTACAATTCTAACTTCTGCCCTATCTTTTGTTACGTAGCGTGTGATGTATGCCCTCAGTTTTCAAGATGCAAGAGAAAGGATATTATTGATTTACATGTTAATTCTCCAACTGTTCCTAATTTTCTTGATTCCTGCTTCCAAAGTTGCACTTCCAAACATTCATCACTGTAGTACACTAGAGGGGCTGAGCATCTTTTTCAATAAATTACAGGAACTATGACTAATTATAGTGATATTAACTATGCAAAGTAATGTGTAACTTAAAATGGATACGTTTATCATTTCAAATTATGCTTTTGACTCTTGATGGTCTAATACACGGATGCTTTTCCCTTTTTTATACAGATTATGAACTCAGCTATATTTTTTTAAAAATCAGTTTCACAGATATAGGCATACCTTGTGAATTTGATGAATGGAAACAAATCATTTACATCTCATGTAATGTCTAGTGGGTAGAGGAAAAGATTAATACCAAGGGCAAGTGGGGCCAAAACCTGATTGTTATAGCAAAGCATTGAGGATTCAGTTTGAACACTGACATCAGAAGGTATTTGTCTGCAGGACTTGTACTCTATTCTTTATGTCTTCCAAATGCTAGGAAGCTAATAGTGCAAGTTGCTTGGCTGATAATACCAGCAGCATCAAGCAGTCAAAGCAAAAACAAGTGCAACTGACTTTCAACAGTTAGGAAAGTATATTACAAAGGGTTAAGATATTACAAAGGTTTAAAATACAGAAGCTTAAAAACAATGGCAGTGCAACTGTGCATGTGTAAGAACTCTGCATAGCAGCAGGACTTTCTAGCACCACCATGTTGTTGTAGTTCTCCTTCCAACGTGGAAGAAATACAGCCTCTGTCTTCTCAGTCATTTTCACATATACCTAGTATTTCATGGTACAGATATATAGCTCTTAGTAAGCAAGCCAAATTAAGGAATTACATAGACTGGTATGTTGCAGAGACATCATCAGAGAAACTTTGTCACCAGAAGGGACAGAACTGCCCCTGAGGCTCCTCTTGCTCCTGCGGGGGTTGCTAGACCCAGGGGTATCAATGATGTCTGTGCTGCTTAGAGAGTCTACTCTCATTTTTGCTCCCTCATCTTCTACTATTCTCCAGCTTATTATGTAGTCATAAGACTTGGCCTTAGTATACAAATCTATCTTCTAGGGTGTTTACAGAACCACTGCCTGCCCAACCCACACTCCTCAGCTGGTCCCGAAATGCTGGCCCATGTCTAGAAGAATGGAAAGAGAATTTGCAAAACAGAGTCTTGAAAGAATTTGAATGTACTGATGTGCTCTCTTGAAACTCCAAATACAGCAAAGAGTAGAACCAGAGAACTATTTGTGTTGGAAATCCCAGAAGGTCACCTCATACAACCCCTGCTCAAAGAAAGAGTCAAAAATCTAAAGATCTAAATATCCACAAGGAAGCACGGTAACATGTTCCAGTATGCGATCACTATCATGGGGAAAAGAATTAAAATCCTTATATTTAATGAAAATGTTTTGTATCCTATCTTTTAGCTGCTACCTCCCATCCTGCCACTGCATCTCTCTGACAAAAGTCTGTCTCTGTCTTTTTCAGATCCTCCCTTGAGGTAGCTGTAGACAGCAGTAAAAGACCTACACAGTCTTCCCCACCTAGAGATGAGCAAATCCAACTCTCACCCTCTCCTTGTATGTAATGAGCTCCAGAAGGCTTCATATGTAGTGGTTCTGATTACTAAACAAAATTTAATTCAAAGAAACTTTAGTGGAAGACAATTTCTAAGACTATTTAAAATCAGAATTGAAAATCACTTACTAGCATCATTTACAACTTTAAAGCACAGCTCACAGCTGTCCCAGTTATGTTCTTATCAATCTCTTCTGGACAAGTATTTTCAAGTCCTCTACCTCATCTAATGTTTTCTAATTCTCCTCTCAAGAAAATTTACTCTCAGGAAGTCATTGAGTGTTCACAATCTAATTAAACAAAAATGCTGTACGATAAAATTTACCACAGATTCATCAACCATGCTCTTTAAGTAGAGCTGAGATTATAAAATTTGAAACATCCTGATCAAAATCTAGGCCGCTTTAGAAACCTACAAACAGTATGTCCAAAGCAAGGAATAATGAGGTTCTGTCCTTGTAAAGTCTTCTGGACCTCAACACACTTTATTACCATTACCAATTAGAACAAAGCCATAGTTTTAATCAACATGAAAGCAATTGAGAGTTTGTCTACTATTCAGGACATTTTACATGACAGAGATTATGTATGCACTTTGCTAGGCATTTAACTCTTACTTTTTACTTCTCAGGGAAATGTGACGATTTAAAGTTCATATTCACTAGACTACTATCAGGTTTAAAATTCCACACCACTATGAAATTGCCCCTTCTTAAATAGTGTCTTCATGTCATTTTCTATTCTTTTAATACTACTAAAGCATTAATAAGTTACTAATTACTAAAAAAATACTAAAAAATAATTTCAGCCTTGGATAACAGAATCCCAGACAACATGTTAGATGTATTATGGTTAGATATGGTCCAGTGAAATGTTTTTGTGTTATAACCTCTTTCAATAGGTGTTCATTTCAATTGTATTAGATTTATATGTAAAGTTTAAAAAATTATATTTATATTAGAACTGGTGTATTATATATTTATATATATATTTATACTTCTATTATGTTTGTTTATATTTTTTAATAGATCTGCTATAATTTCTATTTAGATCTCTTCTGGTCTACTCTATGAATTCTAAATATTGTGCTACTAACATTTTTCCCCCAGATATCCTATTTTGTTGCTCAAAGATACAGCAAGACTGCCTACATAAATACATACTCAACAAGAGCTGGAAATCTAATCCTGCCCTCCTTTCCAATACACATCACTTTAGAGACAGAAGATTAACAAATGAATTTGCCTTGCAGGGTAGAAGAAAGCCAAAACACTGCCACCATTTTATTGTGCGCAGAGAAGCAAAATTCTTATATTAGAGTAAGAATAGACAAGGATGTGGAGGCACAGTATGACAGACTGCAGACATAATCCTTTAGGGTCCAGCTGTAAACAGGAGATCTAATGTGGAGTTCTTGTGGCCCCTAATTGAGACCATGAATCTCAGGTGTGGAATCAGCCGTACAGAATGACCATCTTCTCTTACAGTCAGCACTACTACCCACAACTGCTAAGATATTTCCTAATTTTTCTAAGATCTTCCAATCACTGGACAGCCAAGAATGAACAAAGTTTCAGGATTAAGGGACAGGGAAAATGGATGCTTAGGAGTCCTGCTTCTCCTTCTCTTCATTGTAAACGCCTGTGGATTGCCCATCCAAGATAACTGATTAATCCCCAAAAGCACTGAATTATTTCAAGGGTACTGATGCACAACTCTTACCAGTGCTTTTATTTTAAGCCTCAAAGGTATTCAAATTGTGCATGTGAGGAACAGCAGTGGCAGTGTGCTAAGGAGGTAAAGACGAGGATACAACTATTTCCTAAACACAGCACAACAGCTTCTGGAGTAAACATTCTTTGAAAGTTCATGTAAGTTCCTATGAAGTTCCTTTCACAAGAAAACACCTCAGACATTTCATTGAACACACTGGTCACATCTACCATTAGATGAATGGCTCTGGCTGAAATTTTGCTGAAATTCAACTTTCTGTAATACTTAAATATACATGGACCTCTTCATTTCAATAAAGTGGTCCAATTTCTGCCTCCTTAAACCTCTCTCTACAGTAGAATTTACATAAAAACATCAAACTCATCAAGACTACCCTCTGTATGTAAAAGCAGATTTCTGGGAAAGCACAGGCTGAAGGCTACTGGTGAAATTTCCGTTCCCTCAGGCCCAGGTTCTGTAGACAATAAATCAGCTGGTTAACAAGTAAGTCACAGGCAGTTCCAGGCTGCCACAAGCAGACTGTTCCTAGTACTTCCATTGGTTTAAAGTTGTCTGTGGTCCCCTGCATATTACGGTGTAGTTTTTGAACAAAAGCTCAACTATGGCAAGCCTGCTCTGTTTGCTTAGCAAGAAGCTGCTCACTTTTTAAAACTTATTTTCCATTTTTGTCCCAGCAGTGTCCTTCAAATCACAATTCTTCTTAATGTTAATAACAACGCTGATATAAAACTGTTCCCAAATGGTTGGCATCAGGTCCTGCTCTGTTATCTGAATTTCTCCTGCTATGGAATACACCTAAAAAGTACCTTTTTGATAGATGTAAAGTATCTGAGTGGCCAGAGCTGCTCCTGCTCAGATAAGATGGCATCACTTAAAACTTCAGTTTAATATATATCAATATCTGTGATTAAATGGTACCTCAGTGTTATGAGAAGTATGACTCTACCAAAATGCATTCACAGCATGGACTCCAGGATACTCCAGTCCAGTTGCTTACTGCTGCTGATCCCACTTAGCATGCTAATTCCAACTCCCACTAAACCAGCAGGAAGACAAGACCCTAACCTGTTACAATTCGTTTCTATATTGCTGAGACCATTTCAGCTCACTGAGATGTTCATTCAGAGAAGTTTTCATTACTCTTTGGTTAATGTGGCAGTTAATGTCCTTGAGCTCCATGTTCCTATGTCCATTTTAAAATGTAAAACAATGGGTTGTCCTTATTTTGGATATAATCTCACAGTCAATCATTTGAAAAATCTTAATTTGCAATTGCTCGAGTGGATAGTGAAACCATTTCCTGAATGATGCTGCTTGCCTTTCAGATTCCTCTCAGTATTAGAAAGCCTTTGCTAACTCTGGATCAGTGTTCTTTAATAAAACAGCACAGCAATAAACACCAAAAATAAGAGTTTAATGCTTAAGGTACTATACATTAGAAAAATGTAATGTTCTATCGATGTTTCTTGCTGTTTTATAGTTCTCTGATATATGTTGGACTTTCAATCCTTTCTATGCCCTGAGCATTCATTACATTTACACATTTTACAGTTCTCTAGTAATTTTGCAATACATTTTCCTGAATCAGCTGATGACATTTAATGGAATGCTTAAGACACAATATAAAACCATAAATGCTTTTGCTTATTCTGGGGAAAAAAACTGTGCACGTAAATTGGTTTTCATATTAAAAACTATGTTGGTGTACCAAACATTTTTGCTTCTGCTATACATATTAAAATATAACTAAATGCCTCTTATGCAATACTGCAGCATAAGTACAAATAACAAGCATTTGTACTTTACAAGTAAGCTATATGATTAAGGGGCTATTAATGAAGTGAAACAAAACCTCAGTGCTAGAATGTAATAGTCCATGAAATTCTTATGGGGAGAAAGAGAATCTGCAGCGAATAAATATTAACCCAAATGCAAGAGAAAACATAGAGCAAACAAAAAAAGAAAGCATTTTTAAAGCCAAAATTTTGGTAAAAAATGCTGACTACTTAAGGAAAGTCTATTTGCATACCACAGGGCTCCATCTGCTGTGGAAAATATAGGCTGCAAGAATGATTTAATATTTAATAGAAGTAGTGGCCGTTGTTAATTATAATTTGCACATTTACAAATCAGCACTGATAGCAATACAAATTATGAAATATAAGGGTGTTATGCCGGATACTGGGGAAAATAAGATGACAGACAAAGTTAATGGAGTATCCCTAACAACAGCTCTGTCAGAACACATCAGAAAACTAATCCAGTTACTAAGAGCCTGCAATGGAAAATCTATTTAAAATATTAAAATGCTGTTTGGTAAAAGCTTTTTCCTAGTGCATTTTACTTAAACAGTTGCTTATTGCTCATGGGTCATTAGCTGTACACCCAGATGCATTCTGCAAACTGCTGTTCAAGAGAACAGTAGAAATTAAATAAGAAATAGATTTCTGCAGCATTTTTCCTGAAATCTAGAATTGTCTTACTGCAGATTACAGACAGAAAAGTAGTATCAGCTGCTTCCAAGATAGGCACTGTTACTATAACTAGACATTCCTTTCTTTTAAAAAATAAAACAGCAACATGCTATAGAGAACTTTACTAATTTGAAAAATTTTCCATCCCTGGAACTCACTCCAAGTGCATTAAGAGACCAATATGCAGAGAAAGTAATGCCAATACTGAAAACTTAGTTCTAGTTTAAGACTTAACATTACTTCAATTTCAACACTGAAACTATAAATAGACTCTTATTTAGTAAAACCAAAGAAATTACCATTGATTGTTTTCATTAATCTCACTTTTCTCATCATCATGTAATATGGATTGCAGATAGAAACCATTAATGCTTTAATAGCAACTCTGCCCGCCGAGTCATTCATGCTGCTACTGATTTCTGTGCTTTCACATCAGGTAGGTGGTCTGTAATATAAACCATGAGGCAACCCTAATCCCATTTAATTTAACAGGTATCTTAGTGTTTATGTCACCTACTAGATACAAGGCAAAAGTATGTACAAGGCAAGAGCCTGTAATATTCCCAGTATACAGTTCATTGTAATACAAAAGCTAATTGCATTCCTATGGTACAGACAAATCATATTCAGTCTGCAGAAAGAGGTACAATAGCTGTCTCCTTAAAGTCCAACAGATTAGCAAGTACATATTAATCTGAAACTCTGGCCATGAGTCACCCTAGACTGATCTAGCAGTGTTTAGCTCAGAAAATTCTGCTGGAAAAAATGTCAAGAGTACCACACTTTAGCTGCAGCTTCTTTTGTCCATGTATTGGATTTCTTTTTATTTCATGTCCACAAAAGCAAGGACGTGGAATTAGGCAATTAGATATGTTGATGGAAATGGTCTGGGGGAACCAAAACTCATGTTACAGGGGTACAATAACAACACACCAGTTATGACAGAGTCATGAACCTACAACTATCTTTCTGTACCTTCTTTTGTTAGTGAATATTGTTTTTTCTCTGATCATAAGAGCTGCATTTTGTCTTCACCTGGTTACTCATACCACTAGCTGGATAATTAAACAGAGTTAATGCTTGTTTTGCTGGAGTGCAATTTAAGACATGCTTAGATATATTAATTTGAATTATACAGTGTCAGTTTCTCTTCAAACAATGTTATTCTTGAGCATCACATGAAAGACAGTATTTCAATGCTAAAAACCATACCTTCTGGTGCAGAATCAGTATCTGCCCATTTTCACCTCCTCAATTCCTCCCCTTAGTAATGGTTTCAGTAATGAAATCATTCTCACACATCTATGCCTGCAAAGAGAAAAAATAGGCTTTGTTATTTTTGACTCTGAGTCTTTATTGTGCAATCAGAAAGGTGATTTTAATGTTATCAAAATTAATGCCTAACAATTGCATAAGGTACTTATGTTTGAATTTTTTACCAAACTATTTGTTTGTGCTTTTGGGGCTCTATAAGAATCACCAGATCTTTTACAAGATGTGTGATGATGGGGGAGATTATCCAGAATTTTAGGCAGCCTGTTCTATGGCACGATGCCAAGACCTCATTTGACCGCTGATGTCCTAGTCTATAGTAGTTGAGGGCAATCTCTGCTTTTTGTTAGGCAATAATTCAACTTCACAAAGAAAAGTTGTCAAGACACAATAATGATTGCTGCAAGTTCCTCTCTTTCGCAAAACACAAAAATCTCTGATTAGGCGAAGAACTAAGAAATGATCAATTAAAGATAAAATGGTTCAAGCAGAGAATGCAATTCTGGTTTTATGAAAACCAGACCAAAATAACATCACTTCCAGATATTTTTACATTCTTTTTGTGTTATGCCAGCAGTGTAAAGACTATATTAATATATGGCTGAAAATGCTCTTGTCACCAGCAGCTCCTCAGATCCCTACAATACCTAGATCACCTGATCTCAGTGCATGAGTACTATGCAGAACAGGAACAAAGAATAAACACAGCAAGAATATGAAACATCTCTTTGGCATGGTTAGTAGAGCAGTTCTTCAGCAGCTGTTACTCAATTTAGTGCTATCTCTATTTATACTAGAGATTGCGTTTTCCTTCAGCAATCTCTAGGTTCAAGACATCAGAAAAGCACAGAAAGATCACCCATTGTTTGTTTTTTTTTATTGTGTGAAGTGTTAATCTGGTAAGCACATGAAATTCCATCCTAAGTCATAAGAAAACCCTATAAATGGTTTAATAACTCATCATTAATCCATATATGCTGAGGACCAAACAATGCAGTGTACAATATTCTGTAGGGGTGGAGAAAAAAGCAAATTAAACTTAACAAGTAGTAGCACAGCCTGTGTTGTTGCTCATCCTGGCCCAATGAGTCTATGTCATTTTAATATGTACATGCTCATTTATTATGTCATGGGTCAGATCAAACAGCCACCCAAATTGCAATTTTCAGAGCTGAAATAACATAACTCCCATTTATTCTTCAGAAATCTCTTGTAGTAATAATTTTCACTCTGGGTCAAATATATACTTAGCAAAACACATCTAACAAATTTATGGGTTTTCCTCTGAAGTCAGCAAAGCATTTTCACACAATAGTCCATAATGAGTATAAAGAACCTGCTCTATTTACTAGGCCTTGTAATTTCTTGCTAAGAAAACACAAAAACCGGAAACACACATAGTAAATTTCCTCCCCTACTTGGTCTCTGTATAGCGGCACAAAAGGAAAAAATTATTGCATGGATGGCAAAGATGTCCCTTATTGCATAATTACTGGCCAGGATAATGAAAGGGTCTGTGACACAGACACCACTGTTTTCTAGTCCTGTAGGTCAGTTTTCCTGAAAGATACCTAAAGCTCTAATTTCTTCTAGGTACCTAAAGCTCTAGTTCCATCAAGTACATTTTATTGTAGAGAGTAAATAAAGTAGTCAGAATTATCCTTTCTGAAAACTGACAGTTTTCTGCAGAATGACAGGCAATCAGCTCCATGGAAATTCATAGCAATGTGGTATCCCACACACATCATAATTCACATAGCGCTTGCTACTAACTATATTTGGGGTCCCAGAAAATCCTGGAAAGCCTCAGAGCTGGGTAAGTGCAAGAAGTGGACAATAGTAAGTTAGAGAAAAAGCTGGGCTTCAACAGTGGCAGAAATGGACTTGGATGTTGGATCTGTATGCTTCCTGCAGGCCACAGAGCAGTTTGAAGGAGTCTAAGTCAGGTTGACGTTTAGCTGGTAGTCACTCCAGATCAGATATGACTGGTCTTCTAAGGGTAAAAAAAGCTCATGAAACCCTCTCAGTACTGTGATAACTGTATTTCAATGGTCTCTTGAGTAGAAAATATTTCCTCTGGATTTCTTGCTTTGAAGTTTCTCAATGTAATGTTTTGGATCTTTGCAAGAGAACCCAATGTGAAATTTTGAGTTATGCCACAATATACTTTAAGATACTAAGGAAAAATAAAGTTGCATTAAATACAGAATTACAGAAAAACATTAACAGAATGTTTTAAACTTGCAGTGTGTGGAGGAGAGACTGACCTGGGCTCTTTATTTCACTGCAGTCTACCCAGACAAAGACACAAGGGACAGAAGAGAATATTCCATTCAGGAAGTACCAAGTTAAACCCAGAGCTTTTAGTGTACTCCACATTACACATGACTACAAACTCAGTTTAAAGCCATTCCCCCTCATCCTATCACTATATGCCCTTGTAAAAAGTCCCTCTCACGCTCTCTGGTAGGCTTTCTTTAAGTACTGGAAGGGGCTGTGAGGTGCCCCCAGAGCCTTCTCTTCTCCAGGCTAAAAAAAACCAACTCTCTAAGCCCATCTCATACAGAAGGTGCTCGAGGCACCTTCTTGATTTTGGAGAAGTTCTGTTCTAGTTTGCAAAATGTATATAGATAAAAGTATCTGACAGATAATGTGTAAACTAGGCACAGGTGCATGTGGCAGTGGAAAATACAGCAAAAAGGAACATGTCAGTATGGCCGCTGAAAGTGTCTTTTTATTATTGTCAGTGAGTTTCTTCTACATCCTTATTGATACCTCCACCTGTCATACTGTTGCCATATAACTCTAGCCATGACATTCATCCATGTTGTTTACTCGTGGCATCTTTCACTTCCTAATGGGTCTTTTCTTTTTATTTAGATCTAACATAAAAGCATCCTTTCAAGTTTGTTTTTAAAGAGGAAAACTGTTTCCCAAAACTGATTCAATTAAACGTCTAATATAGGTGTCTAGATTAGTGCTTTAGGCTTTTTATATAGTCATACATACAGAGCATACAAAGGCAAAAAAGAGCTCTGAGTAATCCCCTTGAAGTTTCACTAAAATGTTACTATGCCCTTAAGTCTGTCACTTACACCACGACACCTAAAGCTAGACCCCTAAACACAATTTGAAAGGATGGAGTGAGATTTTTAACTTTGCTGCAATTTAAGTCATAGGAATTTTACCATTAACTTAAATGTGACCATTTAAGGCAATGCTAAGTGCTTCTGAAAATCCAATCTGTAATCTTCTTTAAACTGATGGCTAGGCAAACTGGACCAAAAAAAGAATAGCTTTACAATCATTACTTATTTTTAAATCTACACATCAGCCACATGTGAACACGATATAGTCTGTGCACATGTAAGAATAAATGCATGCATACATATAAATGAACTGAATTTTTGTGTTGACAGATTATTTGCCAAGTTAAAGCCAAATGTGATTTGAAATTACCATGATATTACACTGAATAAAGAGGATTTATAATGGAAATACTAAAAGAACTTCTGTAATAGTGATCCTGCCAGGCACTCCTATAACAACATATATTTCATTCTTTTCAGTTAGTGCTGTTTTTCTTTCTCTGAATGTTTGAGAACAGTAAGTGAAATGTTAATTTTTTTAAGTCAGAACCATCTAGCTAAACCATCCAAATCGTTTTTGTATACAGAGATTTTATTTGTAATCTTTCTCTGCAAGCTGCTTTGTTAAATCCTAATGACAACTTTTATGCATAATGCATAAAATAAACTTTACCAATGTTTAACACACTTTTATAAACATGTAAAACCCCTTCATAAGTGAGATGACACACTGCAGGGCATGCAGTTGCAGTACACTGGGAAACCACACTTCCTAGATGACTGAAGGCATCTGCTCCGTGCCATTAATTTCTCAACATCGAACACATGTAGTTATTTTAGAACAGCGGTGCATCATAGTCTGTACTTTTTTATTAATAGAGAAGTACATTTTACTGCATGTGTGCTGTGCACATCTACAATCCTTTTCTTTTTATTCCAGGAACATTTGTAGTTTCTCAAGCAATGGGGGAGAGGAAGACAGCAAGATAGCTTTTTACTTTAGCAAAACACTTTATTTTAGCAAATAAGTATCTATAAAAGTATATGCTAACAAGGAGTCACTCAAAAATGTATGGTATAAATCTTCCTTATGCAAGAGGCAAATAAATCAGAATAATAACAATGTATCACTAGCCTATGTCACTGAAATGATTTGTTTTACTCCTTTAATCTTTACCATATCTAAACTGACTATAATAAATGAATAATTACTCCGAATGCAGTGGAGTTAATTGAAAATCTGCTTGAAGTATAAAACCAAGAAATCATAACAACAAATACAAGGTTTAGCCAGTGTTTAGGAACTTGTCTTTGTCAATAATTTTTAAGGTTCAGTGTAAATGATACTGTTTACCATCGTACATCATCTAACATTACTTCAGAAAGTCATGAATTATTTCAGACTTCCATGAATATTAACAATCTTTAGAGTCATGGTATTTCATCAGCATACACCCAAGTATTAAAGTCTTTTGACTTTTCAAAATGAAACCAATTTAATTCGAGTTTGATTTCTAAGTCCAGAGAGGTTATACTTTCATGCATGTGAAGTTCAGGCTTTCTTCAAATGTCAAAGATGTGTCACCTAACACAGGGACAGGCTGATTGTCAAAGCACACATCTGGACATGCCCTTCCTATTGTGTGTCCAAAACAACTGGAATCCTGAGAGGAGTGTACCCTAGCAAGGAGAAGACAAAATTTGGCGGTTGCTTCCTGCTTAAAAACACAAGACCAGACCTTCCTTGGAAACTGTACAGTTACATATTAATCAAGTGGCCAAAACAAAAAGTCAAGAAATATTGTTTGCATGAAAGTCACTGCTAAAAGATAAACCATTCATTCTATTCACCAACAGAAATTACCAGTTTCATAATCTTCTAAAAACTGTATGTCCAGAATTTGCAATGAAGCTGACCAGCATAGATTTCTCTTTCTTGAAAAGAAACACTTTGTAATAAAGGCTTACAAGAGAGCAAGTGCACTCACCCAGTTCTGTCTCCATCAAACCTGACCTGCAGATTGCTTGTTTCACCCCTACAACTGTTGTCATAAATTTGACTAGGGCTGAGATTAAAAAGAAACATGATGTATAAAGTAGCTTCAACACAGAATACATGAGAAGAAGAAAAGCTGGTGGTCTTCCCATACACACTCTTGTGCTGTATCACTTTATTCATAATGCAAATCAGAAGCACCAGATTTGAAATTAGGTTACCACAGCAGAGGGCAATACAGCTTTCACATATGTCCTTGGCAAACTGCAACACATACACAATTACTGCCCAACAAAGTCACTGTGTTGGCTGCAAAACAGGTTCTCTATAATCAATAACTTCACTCATGTAAAAGAAGGATCATATTTCAAGTGTTGCTATTATACCACTGTCATCTCATACATACATAGTACTGCAATTTTTATTTTTTTTTTTTACTATATAGGTTATAACCAGCTTGTGCAAATGTTATTGTAAATATTCCATTAAATAACTCTGAGATAAAATAACAAGCTAGAAGGCACAGAAGTGCCAAAAGTGCTTGCTGACAGTTATCCCAGGCAGATGCTGATTTTTGCTCTTGAAGACTTTCCTTCCTACAGGTCATAATTTCATCATCTCTCTCATGGTAGCCACTCAGTTTTGAAGCACAGTGATCTGAGGTTTTGAGTATGTTTGCACACCGAAATAAATTATTGTGTAACAGATTCCTGACAAATATGCATAAAACTTCTTTGGAAAATACACATTTTACAAAAGTTTGAATAGTCAGAATATGCATCCCAGAAAAAGAACCAGTGCAGTCTGTGTAAATTCAGCCTAAGCAGACCAAACCTAACTAAAACCAGCAAGCTACAAATACTGTTAATTCTATCTCTGTACATGAAGTGAGAAGGGGGATGGCTGAGGCAAAATCAGGAAGAAATGATGGCTAAATTGGGAAAAAAATCCAAGACTCTTGGGTTCAAACCCAGGTTTGTGGAGGAAGTTCTAGCTTCTCACAGTAAGACTGCCTATTGTTCTTTTGCCTCAAAACACATTCTATTCCTTGTTGCTCTGACATGTCCATGATACTCCTGCACTCTCTTTTATAACATCCATCCTCTTCAGTTCAAATCTCGATTCCACTACAATAGGTTTCTTTTTTCCTCCTCACCTCTATTTCTCATGCTTTCTAGTAATGAGTTCAGAATATTTTTCTGCTTTTCTCCATGTTCTGTTAAATTGTCCCAGCAGAAATTTCCCGTGCATCACAATTGTACCTGTAGCTATGAATGTCCTATTCAGCATCCCTAAAGACCTGGACCAGGGCAAATTAATTCTTTAAGGAATGTAAATAGCAAAAAATATAAACACATTTAGGCTAAATTTCCACACCAACATAACTCCGAAAAATTCAAGCATCCATGGCAGAAAAACAACTTTTCAAGAAGTAAGAACATTCTTCAAGCAGACAGAGAAACTGTTTCCTCATAACCTTGTACTTGAAAATTAATTGTTAGAGCTTATTCATCAAACATAGTGTGTTTGGGACAGATGCCTGACATGGAAAACGCCAGTTAAGATAGGGACGTTTGGTACAGTTGGAAATTACAAATTCAGCAAGCAAGAAATGACCATCAACAGTGGCTTCTTTCTAATCTCTGCTGGTTGTGACAAGAAACATGATGAGATCCACATATAAATGTGTGAGTCCCCAATTGGTGCTTTCAGTTGGCAGCAGGGACTCAGTGCTTGTATCCAGAAAAGAATGAAGACCTTGCAAACTAAAGTGGACAGAGAATGGAGATTATGTCTTGTGTGGCACTGAATAGGGAGCCCTGAAGCTTAAAAGGCACAGACTGTGACAGTGTGAGCTACAGAACCGTGCAGGGCTGGCACTACAGAGACTAGCACATTTTGGGCAGACATGAGTGTGGAAAACTCATGCTTGGTCATCCATTAGAAATGGATATTACCAGAGGAAACCTTGTCCTCTGACTATGGTCCCCCACAGTCTGAGCTCTGGGCAGGCTGACTCTTATCTGACAACCACCTTCTGCCTGGCTAACATTTGGAAATGGGAAGATTTTATTTTAGGAGCTGCTTTCTAATATCAGTTATTCACTGAAAAATTGCATTGAAAGAATGTCTTTAAAGAAGAGAATTGAAGGAACATGTTCGTTTAATGTTCAGAGTAAAGGGTAACATAATTAAAACTAGATATTAAAAATACTGTAAAATTTCCTTAAAAGAAACTCCAAACAAACAAAAATATAAGAATTGAAAGTTAAAATCCCTGCCCTGAAATGTACACTTCCTCATCTCTCAGGAGAATAAATGCAGCACTACCAGTGTAAAAGAGGAGTAAGTAGACATAAAATCTATTCTTCTGAGTTTAGTTTTCTTGACAAAGTGTAATGTGTCATCATAAGACGATCTTATTCTATTATGAGAATTGGTAAGGCCTATTAGAAGTCTGTGGAAATGATCCCTAATAAAAAAAATCTTCATTAAACAAGAAATTCTCTTGATTAAATTCTTATTGCATGAGTAGACATACAGTAAATGTTCAGCTCATTGTAGTTAAAAAAATCAAATATATGGGCCAAGAGATGCCTTTTAGAAATCGTGTCTAAAATTAGCAGAGAAGGAAAAGATCATTTCTTATGAAATAATTTTATTTTTCACAAGAAAGCAGAAACATATCAGAAGAAGGATTATAACAAAGCAGCTGGAACACTGGAACCTCTGTAATATATTGCACATTTTAATCATGTTTGATACAACACTCTTTATATGGATATCAATTACACTAATGACTCTTACATAATACCCCTGGGTGCCTAAGGGATGTATATTGTCACGTCCCTTTTGTCATAAAAATAGAGAGTAGTTCTATATACACATTAAAATAGTTTCTTTCATTTTTATGTAATGAATGAGTAACACTGGAAAAAAAAAAAAGACATTTTACTCCATATTAGTTTAGCAAACAGAAGAGATTTCACATATGACAGTGCTAAATATACTCTTAAGCTGCTAATAAAGACAAAGCCTGAGGGGAAAAATTCTAATGATGAACAATGCCAGAAGTTTTTATTTCGGGATCAAAAGTAAAAATGTTTAACTTAGGTAAAGTCTTAGAAGTATCACAGAAGAAATCAGATTTTCCAATATTTTTTATCTCTAATAAAATCACTGGAATTAACTTGAGCGGCATTACAGGACAAAAAAACCGCTTTTAAACATACTGTTAGTTGCATAACTTGTCTCTGTGCACTTTATTGCATACTGAAAACTGAGAGGTTTCATCTATAAATGATCTACACTTTCCCAAGCAACTGCCTAGAAAATACTACAACCTCCACAGTACAGTATAGAGAGCTGGCAGGACCCAAGACTTATTCTTGGGAAAAGAATCAGAGAGTCAGATGAAAGGGGAAACCAGTTTCATCACGGATTTATGAATTTTAACACGTGCACTTCAGCACTTTCTTTCTCTGAACTGGTCCTACTAGAAATGCCTGCAAAAATAAAATGCCTCCTGCCTAGAAGTTTTCCTAATGCTTACATGGGTAACACCAGTGGGCAATGACAGAGGTGCTGTTCATGTACATAGACAAAGAAGAGTGGCCTCACTTACAGTGCTCTACCCAGATTAATCCACCACAATGTGTTTTTCTCATCAGACCTGTGTCTTCTCTGACAACCTAAATAGTAGCATGGCAATTAAATTTATCCCAACTTTTTCCTTAAGTTCAGCTCTTATGAGATTTTTATACATTTTTCTTTATTCCAAGTTCAAAGCCCTGTAATGGATCTCTCAGTGATAATTAAATCCCAGTAACTCTGTGAGCTGGCAGGAATTTCATGGTGTTTGTACAAAGGGGAGCCTGGTAACACAGGGTAGCTCTCCAGAACCATACATTTCTGTGTGATGCTGCGGAATTTGCTGTCCTCCTGCATCCCTATCATTTGAAGAGTTTTTTAATCATCCATAAAATCTAAAGAAACCTCATAGGAACCTGAATATGGCAAAGCAATTTGTATTCGTGCATGTTTTCTCAATCTTACTTTTGACCTTCTGAGATAATGTATAAAAATACATGTTGGATTGCTTCAGATTATTTTTTCATTCGTAATTATTTAACATTGTTTTGATTCAGCTATGAAAGCTGATGTGCCTTTCCCATTTTGAATAAAAAAATAAAACTTCAGGATATTTAAATATTAAAAAGTGACAACTGCATATGCATAGCAAGTAACTACCTCTCCAAGATACTTCAGAAAAATTGTGTTTAGTAGAGTACTTGTGATAAATTATGTATTTATTGTAAGAGGGTCAGAAGCTATTACAATTTACTGTGCTTGGTCAAAAATTCACTTTTATAAAAAGTACTTCAGTGTCTCAATGCACATTTAAATGAGAACTTGGATGCACCAAACACATTGATTTTCATTGGAGACAAGGTAAACATCTGAGGTCAAATTTTGCTGTGACTTACATTGGTATAAAAAAACCCAAAGCATAGTCATCCTACCAATTTCCATATATTTTGGCCTTTCCTTAGAGACAAAAATATAAAAAAGTAATGTGGTAGTTGGCACGTATTTTGCAAGAACAGGTAATGTGTACATTGTGATGTTGTTTTGCTAAAGAGCAATGCAGGAAGATGGCTTCTAACAAAGCAAATGGATGAAAGCCAAGTGGCAGTAAAAGAAACACTGGGTTTGCATCTTAGAGAGCTGAATTTTAAAAGTTGTGATTCATGTGCCTGAGCACATATTATGTGCTTAAAAAATCAATTCTCAGTATTAATTCTTTAATTTTTATAAACTTGCTACATTTTTAGTACATCCTGCTGTCACCAGGAATAGCTGCTGGAATTATTTACCTTAAGGTTTTTTTGAGATGTCCATAAGAAACTTCAATAATGTCACTGCTATAGCAAACTTTTGAACTGGGAGAAAGAGGAAGTTCTTAACTCACAGAACTTTCTTTTCCATGTCACTGTATATCTTGCTGAGGTTTTGCATAATTACAAGCTTCTGGAAAAAGAAAGTGTCCTGTCTCTGCTGAGCAGTCAGCAATTACGGAATGTCAAAACATTATCAGCAGACCAACACTGTTTGTAATCTATAGCTGAGTCTGTGCCCAGTCAAAGAAACTGGAAAACCATCCTTAATGTACTGGGAGTCCCAGTGCCAGCCAGGCTGGATGGAGAAGAGAGAAAGATGCCTTGGATCACTTTGTGATATTCATCTGACCTAGCTCACAGTTCAAGTAAATCATGCCAGGAAAGCAGGCTTTTCCTACTGTGTAGTCATTTAGACCTAATATCCATCACATTTCAGGAACAAAAAGTTCAGGTTTCAGAATCTTGTCGGGGCCCAGGGTAACTGTTAGAGATCCATATAACCATAGAAATGCGCTTCTCTTTTTCCACTAAGATATTAAAAAGCTGCTGTCTATGATTGCTACCCATGGAATGCATTGAATGAGACAGAAACCAGGAGAAAAAATTAGCAGGTGATCACATAATACAGCTCTGCCATATGTAATATGCAAATAGAGGCAAGCGTAAGTATCACAAGGAACCTACAGTCCAACATTTCCTAATTTACAAATACTTGCCTGCAGACTCAGTACTGCAGCATGAGCACACTGTTCTCACAGTGCAAAAGTTACATATTCTGTAAGAGGAGTGAATGCAGTGCAGTGAAGATGCTCAGGAGAGCTTAAATTTACCAACCCCAATCTTGATAACTATCTTGCTGTAGCACTCTGAAAGTGAATGTCTGCTGCAAAGTCTTCATGGCGGGTAGGGTTAACCATCCCACATTAAGGCTCCTGCTGCTATGAAAAGACAGCAACAGTACCTACTTTAAAGTTGGCTTCCATACATTGATCTCATATTACTGTCACTGCTCTGTTGACCAGTCCTTATTACATAAATGTAATGTAGGAATACTCACTTTAAAAGTATTTTTTCAAACAGATATTAATTATAAAAAATTTTTAAACTTACTTAAGTACACAACAAAGCCTCATTTCCTCATCATAAAATTCTCTCACCCATAAATAATAAATAAATGGCTTCTGTGTTCAATGCATGAGCTCCAGAGAACATCATCTTCTCTCACTCTAGGCAATAATGGGTTCAGCTGCACTGTTTTTGCCATTGTACTAGCCAATGTATGGTGGGTTTTCTGGCTAGTAAAGAGTACAGCTATACCTGAAGTACGACTGGATGTCTGAAACACTGACTATATAAGCCATAAGACACTGAAATCGACATAAGACATTACGGGGCAGCCTTCTAAAGTTCAATATATGTGTGTATACTTGCATTTGCTTTGAAATACCTATTCCAAGAAAGAAGAATTAGCCAGTATAAATCACTAATTTTATAATATACAGGTGGACATGAAGAATGTTAATGAAGGAAAGAAAAATACAAAATCCTAAAGAAATTCTTAGTAGACTGCTAAAAACCTTCCTTTCCTTTTACTAATTTGGGGGCCATGTACTTTTCTGGAGATATAACTCTACCTACTCTTTCCTGGATCTGAGCAAATTAAGTTTGATTTCTGCAAGGACATTCAGTTAAGGAAAAAAATTAAATCAAGAACTGAGTTTTCATTAGTTAGGATTTTCTTTTTAATTTGAATTTATTGCATAACTGATTTTGGTAAATTGAACCTCATCCCTAGTCTTCTGTGGGTATGAAAAACTGAGAGGTAATCAGCTTACATTTCTTTAAAGTTTCTGTATGGAATGAATTTGGCCACATTTACATGTTTGTTCATGTTTCACATATACCCCAGGTTACATTGATAATGCCACAGAAGCAACACCGACTTTATTGCTCTCACATTACGCTGCAACCGCAGTAGAACTTGTCTGCTACATGTGTACTTTGGATTCCTTAGTTGTTTGATCACATTGATGAAGGGATATGCAATCAATCTCCTACTAAGACAGTGAGTAGTATTGGCCATAACTCATTACTCCATCAAAGGATTTGGCATTTCAATCGATGGGAAATGATGTGTGATCATTCTAATTTATTATACATCATTTCCCATCAATCGGTGTGCTGAAGCTTTGACATAATAAGTAGTTACAGACACTGTCAATCATTCTTGGTCAAATACCCCTGAATGCTGCCATTAGATGCACCTTCAGCCATTCATCCAAACTGCAAATATTCGCCCAAGACATTCGGCAATCAGACTGTAACTAGAGGTCCATAAAAAGACTCACAAAAGTGCTTAGAAACATCTCAAAAAATTTAAGAGTACGTGAAGCAGAAGAAGAAAAGTTTATAAGGAAAATGCACTTTAAAAAAATGCATACAAATTGAAGAACCAAATCTGTAGAGGAACAGTGTCCAGCTTGAAAAAGAGTGAAAAAATGCAAGCTTCAGTATTGTGCTGGATTTTGGCAGGACCCTCTGCTATGCTGGCCACTTCTTGCTGTAAGAAGGAGCTAAATTCTGCTGATTTGTGTCAGCACAATTCCTTTTGTCTTCTGTGGAATTGTATGGCCATGTAAACCTAGGCCACAATTAATCTTTCCCCTACTGAAAAGACTAAAACTCTTTACATCAACCCTGAGCCTTAAACATTCCTTCCCCATCCAAAATTCCCTTTAAAGGAGAACTTTTTCCAATCCAGAAGTGTAATAACACCCGCAATCATTGTCAATTTACTTGTTAAAGCAAAACAAAACATGCATTCAGTGATAATTTTTCATCTGGACTTACTCTGGGAATCCACTACACCTAAAGGCCCCAGCACATACTAGATCAGTATGACACGTAACAGAGGTTTTTCTTTCACAGGAATATATTAACCTACTTAGTTAAAAACAGTGGTTCTCCTTAAGAAATCATTATTCCTTTTTAAACCAAGCCTGAACTTCCTCTTTAGAATTTGCCTGTATTTAATTCAGTCTTTGGATATGGCATACACTGTCAACAAAGACAGATAAAGCACCTGTGATAGCAAAAAAACCAATGAAATGTTATCCTAAAAAAACAGAGCAACCTTCAAAGTCACAAAATTAGGCAAAAGCTGTGTGACTAATTCCTATTGCAAGCCAGCTAACATCTTTAATATAGCAAGCCATCCTGTGATTTATTTCAGGTGTCAGACTAGAAGATTCAGTAAACCAGCTCTAGCTCCACTATCCACATTTTCCCACTCACCCTCAGACATTCTCCTATGCTTTTCTGGTTCTCTCCTTACAAGAGATCTCATACTGTTCCTCTAATACTCCTCATCATTTTGCCCATCTCTTTCTTCATATATTGCCTTGTCTTCCCGTGTGACAAACATAAAAGATACTGTATTGAATTCCATATAGCAATATCTCATTATTGGTAAGCTGGTAAGAGATAGTTTTTATAAAACTATTACATAAAAGCAATACATTGAATCCTTTCTCTCTGCCCATCCATCCTCCCTATACTTTTTATTATATTTGTCAGTCTAAAATAATGCAATACTGGACAGCTTAATGTGGCCCCTAAATTGACCAGTTTGTTTGTTTATTCTGTTACTATTAAATATTTTGATTTTCCTTTCAAGTTCTATTCACTCAGCTCCTGTACACTCTTCCAATCCTCTTACCAGCCTCCAGCCTGATATTCCCTATGGCAGCTCCCTGAGAAAGCCAACCTTATACCAACAATCAGATCTTCAAAACAAAAAACATTAATAAAATAAGATCAAGTAAATAGTTTTTTTTAAATAGGCTAGTTTTTTCAGATATATTTTGGTGGTTTTCTGTGAGAAATGTTTCTGAGAGAGGCATCAGACAGACTTTGTCAAGCAAGTTTACACTCAAAAGGAGCAATCAACAGCCCATTCAGTGACTATGTACTCACTAATAATTCTGAACTTACAAACATCAGTTGGAAATCTCATTTTAAGAGTTCTAGTACCTTCTCTTTCAAAGGGAGAACATAAATGTTAGTATATCTAATCAACATATACAGTGTTATATTTGAAATTAGAAATTCAAATAAATGCAACAATCTGCTTGCCAACATCTCCAGACCAAAAATTATTCAGATAAAGTATTTGGTGAATAATTTGAATAGCAAATTCATTTGAGAAAATCAAAGGAGCTCATAGACAATTCACAAATGAAAAAAAGTTATACATGTTAAATCATTTATTATGAAGTATTTTTCATCTCTCTTCTGTTATTTGTTTTTCCATACAAGGCAAGGACAGCTTCAAAAACAGGAATAAAAAGGCAAAGAAAAAAAAAAACCACCTATGCTTTTCTTACTCGGCATCTTCTAGTAATTCCTGAGTATTTACCTATTTATTGAGAAGGGAAGAAGGTAGATGTTGACCCACCCAAGAAGAAAAACATCCACCCTAGTAAAAAGATTATATACAAAGTTCCATCCTGATGAAATTGGAAAGGAAAGGCCTATAGGCCTCCCAAATGCAGGTCTCATAATTAACAGACTTTCAACTATAGCTGCATTGCCAGGTGCAAATTTAATAACAGATTATAAATGATAGATGAAGTGTACTTCCAGCAGCTGTTTATAATACCAAGCAAAAATCTTCATTAAGATAGTGTTAATGTTGTAAATGGCTATCTATTAATTTAAAATATTGCAAAATAGCAAACATTACTCATTTAGAACACTGTGTTGAAAATCAAGCTAGAAATTATGCTGCAAATAAAGTTTTAAAACACAAAGTTTTAAGTCAGACAATCCGAAGTCAGAATTAATGTCAAACCTTCTGCAATCTTCAACAGCCTGTCCTGGGAATCAGAGAAGCTCCTCAGGAACACTGCAAAGTACTCCCTAAACTGCAGCTGTAAGAGCAGGGTGTGGAGCTGCTGGAATTCAAGATTGCCACATTCTGTAGATCCATTGACATGCAACAAGAATGCCATCTCTGGCACCAGCTTTGCTAGAACTCAGGATCTGAGGAAGATTCCAAACCCTGTAAGGCAGAGTGCTGAGTAAAACCAGCTCTGCTGATATACTCAAAAAGGCACAGAAGACCATGTATTTTCTTATATTCATCCCTTTTATACAACTTCAGGATGAATCAGTTTTGCAGGGAATAAAAAGAATACACTGAATATGCCTGACAATCCCCCATTAATGGTGCAGAAATGGAGAGAGATGTGAACTGTTATCTGGAGGAGGCTCCCTTCTTGACCCACAGAGTTTGAGAGTTTGTGACACCACCAGTATACAGTGCTGTCCTATAGAAAATCCCATAAAAGCCTTTCTCACTTAAAGCTTCCATCCTGTTCATAAAGCTCCAGCCTCAAAAATGCCATGAATGGAATATCCCCATCTGCTCCAAAATTTACTTCCCACTGTCAAACAGCCATTTTCTGCTACGTTTTGTGGGAAGGGTTTCTACGATGCTTCAGGAAGAGAAGCAGCACATGGGAACACCACCACCACATCCAGACTTGCTCATCATATAGAAAGACCAAAAAAACCCCCAAAGCTCTATGGATTGGTTTCATACAGTGTATTCTGTGCGGTCCTTACAAGATACAAGACAGAACCCAACATCACCATCCATTAGAAAAATCAATCCAAGAAGTTCTCCTGAAAAGAGTTACAGAGAAAGCCTTAGGATTAATCTCTACAATTCATGTTATGTTTTAATTCACATTTTTAATACATTTCTAAAAAAAAAAAAAAAAAAAAAAAAAAAGACCACCAAGCTGCAAGATAAGCACTAGATCTGGAAAATCCACTAGGTACTAATAGGTAAATAACCTTACAGATTCTTCGTAATGATTATTACTTAAATGTGTAGAAATTCCTAGATAAAACTACTGTAAATACATTTGTTTCCAAAAGGAGCTGGTTCTTCAAAGCCCCTTCCTTCCTTACTTTTTTTATATTTAACAATGTTCAGAACAGTTTCAAATGACACTCAAGTCATGGCCAAAGATGTGAGCTGCTTTTAACAGCTGTACTATCTCAGTTCCCACTACAGCAGAACTCCCTACTTCTAAAGAAAGTAACCTCCCTTTCAGTTAACTTTCCCTCCCTTCCTCCAGCTCAAAGGTTTCCATCTCTTTACTTTCCCCCTTGAGCAAGAGGAAGTGTAATTCCATTTGATCATCTGCATCATGAATACATGGATAAAAGAGATGCAAAAATTAGTGTGTGTTAAGGCAAATGATCAATAAGCCATATAATAATAATTTAAATAAGAAAACTATACTGTATCCTTGGATCTAAGTCTCTATTTATCAAATGCACTATATAAGAAATCGTTCATAGTTAACCTAAATTATTTCTGTCCCTATATACTCTATGCACACCTTAAAATCATACATTTTCATGTGTACAGAGAAAAAAATGCACTGTATAGGAAATTATTTTCCTGAGAGTTTTGTGGCCAAAATAAAATTGTCATTTCTTACTTCCCTGGAAAATAATGCACTGCCATTTTGGAAAAGAATGCTAATAGAGTCCATGTCAGGTGTAAGTAAATTTTTCCCTCAAATTAAAGCACTGCCATACACAGTATCTCCAGGGAAAAAAAAAAAAATGGGAATTTCACCATTAAAAATCCAGTACAACTCTAATGATTTGATCAGATTATTTCTACCCTGTATTTAATCTGTATAAAGAACACAACACTTTGGTCCAGACTAGACAAATATATAGGAGAATATAAGAGTAAATCAGTAACAAAATATGGGGAAGCATTGAAATGTTCAGATTATACCTCATCATGCAGACAAAATAATTTTAATTCAAGCAAAATGGTATGCTTAGGTGACCTTTTAATAGGACATACTCTTTATGAGGTATGTACCCAAATCAGCTAAATGAGCAACCAGTAAAATGTTTCTGAAGTTTCTCCCTATTAAATTCTAGAAAACAAATCATACTTCCATCAAAAACTGAATCAAAAAAAACCCCTCAAAATATTAATAATTTCTGACAGGCCTTGCATGGTGTGCACCATTAGACATGAAAAATGTGATTAATGTTAATAACAGGGCTCATATGTAAAAGTAAAGAAAAAGTGTAAATCATGGCTGCACAAATGTAATCTTTTATGTATGAGCAACAATAAATTATATTCCAAATTGATGTTTTTAACCTAGTAAATGCTTGCATGTTATGCAATTTTCAATTTTAAAATCACAGTACTTTAACCCTTAGTATCAACCCTTGGGTAGTGGTACAATATCCAATAAATCCAAACTGTGTGCTCCTCTTTCAGACATAGCTTCTTTTCTTGACTTAACGATTTTTTAAATGTATTCATTATTCTGCTTATTTTCCCTCCAAAACCCCAAATCTGCAGTCTTTAATTAGCCCACACATGAACCACATGAAGAAGCTGGCATAAGCAAGTAGCAGTCACTTTAAATGACAGATTACAATGACACAGAAGAATCAATTTTAGTATTTCAAGTTAATAATATGAAAGATTTGCCCTCTGTGATGCATTATGTTAAAAACCCACTATGTTGCCACATTCAAATAAGATTCTTATTTAGATCAGAAAGATTAACAACTATGAAAAAGTAATTCCAAACTATGAGACACCCATTTACAAAATACAAGTATAAATTTGTAACACATTCATAAGATTGGTTAAGGCATCAGAGTATATTGCTTTGCCTTCCATATAATTTTTTACTTATAAATAAAATGCATGTATTTTCAGTCTAACAGAATCATTAAGGGGACGACCAAGCTTAGAAACAAAATGACCATATTCAAATATTGAACCCATTCCACGTATAATTCTGGTCTTTCAAAAGGAAGCAAATTGAGTTAAGACATATGCTTCCCTTAGCTACATGTGCCTATGCTTTTCCCTTAGTTAAAAGAAAGCATTACTCTCTACAGTGATTTCTGCTTTGCTTCTACAATGCCTTTTTCTTCACTTTTATACAACCTTTAAGTTTATTTCACCTTTGGAGAACGGAAACTGAATTTTGTAAATAACTTTGAAAAGTGCTGCCTGTTCTAGAGAAGACACAGAATTTCCTTCATTCTTTTACCTTTAGAAAGAGTTATGAAATACAGTTAAAAGACATATTCAACCACAAGGCAAAACAGCTGGTTTCCAAATCCTAGAAAATTTCTGAGGTATTCAAAGCAGAGGTTTTTGTTCAGTCAGTTACAGAAATAAGGGTCAACCATGAAAATTAGATCTCCAGTTAGATTTGGAAACACTCTCTTCCTACTAAAGTTAAGGCATTCTGATCTGCATTTAGATCCCTATCTGCTACAAAGATTAATTTAACATGTTATAACAAGAAAAATTCATTCTTGCCATAGACATTAAAAAATAAAATTCAAAGACAAAGTATTCTTCAAAGGAAACAAGGGCCCCATCTGCTGATGTTTAAACGTACTACATTAACACACGCACTACAGTTCTGCCACAGATAAGGTAATGAAATGAGTTGCAAAGACAAATCACCACATTAACTGTACTGCATTCTTCTGGTACCTTTTTATAGGAAAAAAAAGAGGTTTTAGGCCCTTGGGTCAATCAGCTTTCACGGATTATGAGAGCTTTGTCTGTGAAATAGAAATGGAAGACTATGAAGAATATTCAGGCAGAAACCTGAATTTGCACTGCAAAAAAATAAGGGTATTCCTATATATAGCATAACAAAACTATGTCTACATGCATGCAATAAACAGTTATAGAAAATAATAAACTACTACTATCCAAATGTCACCTTCAATGCTAAAAACATGAATTATCAAAATGGCCAAAACCTCAACAGATATATTAAAGCTGAACTCTAAGAGCAACAACGAATGAAAGTATCTGGGAAATGTAAAAGTCAAACTTTTCTGAAGTTTAAAACAACTTGTTAAATAGTTTGATAGTTGTTTATTGAGAGTTCTTAAGAGTAAGCACTGTTTTGTTTACAGAAATCCCATACACATCAGACTTTACATTATGCTGGGATGAAAAATGGCAGTCAGCTTAATGAAGACAAAACAAATGTCCTTATTATGGACAGGAATATTTCAAACATTATATCAACTAAGAGCTAGCAGCTGAATTTATAACCTCATATGACCATATTCTGAAATAAAAAAGCCCATAATTTTGGAAGAACTAAAACATCTTTGTTTACATGGCTACAACATAGAAAAGATCCATGGTGGTGTAGCAGGATGAAGCATGTGCCTGACCTCTCTCCCCAAGCCCAGCAGCACAGTCAACGAACCTCTGATTAAAGCTGGAAAAAGCACTAAAGAAACTTGCTCCTGCTCTTCTCTCCTGGACTAGCCAGAAGTGCAGCCAATGCAAGTTGGGTGTTAAATTATACAAGTTGTTCTACACTCCAAAAGTGTAACTCTATTGGGGAGAATTCTGAAATCTGCTTTATCCCTCCTAACTCAGTTTCTGTGCCATAGACCTATTCTACAAAAGTGGATATGATTTCTGGCTGGGCAGTGGTCAGAAGGCAATGTATGAAACATCTCACTGCATGGATAAAACACAATAATTAGACCTCAGTGCTAGTTAATTCTTCAGTAAATATGAATATATGAATATAATCCACACAATAAACAACACTGTCTTGATTTTTGACTGAAAAAAATTAAATTTTAAATACTCAATATAATTCCAAGATGTGATAATAACGTTTAAGGCATAAAACTATAAATACATTTCTGTTTCAGAGTATAATTAGATCTAGTGTGGTTTTCTGGTATTTTCTTATAACTGTTCCTTTAGTAGAGTTCCTTCCATTGGATTTTGTATTATAAACCAATTTAGAGATGTCCACAGTCCAGTCTGAGTACTGAACTGTACTTCAAGCTGAAATATGTTAAATGAGGAATTTGTCCAGTGAATTATCTAGATAACAGTGCATGAGACCATGTTCTAGTTCCTTAGATGTGGCATTTTCTCAAAATGAAATTTATCATTTATTTTAGGCACTAGCTTTCAGGTGCTTTTTAATAAATCATCCCTTTTTGAGCAGGTTGTTATTTGGTTGATCATTATCACTCATAAAAGTGAAAAACAATTAAAAGCTTTCACAAATCAGCTTGCTCAAAAAAGTGCCTGTGGAAAAAAAAAAGAACATTCTCATTCTTGATCACAGATAACACAAAGTTACTTTACTATTCCCCTTCATTAGATCATACATCAATCTCCAATGTGCTAATCTCTGTTGGGAAAAGTAATTATATCTGCATCAGTTATGAGCATGTTAAAACAAAGCCACCACAACTGAATATTATCAAAAGTAAATCTGCTGCTCTGGGTGAAGCTACATACAAGACAATGAGCTGATCCCACTGGTTAGTGCTGTTGGAAAAGCTCAACTCTGCCATCTGCTCTCATCTGTGTGCTCCTCACCACACACTCACGACTCTGGGTCCTCCTAGACCTGGGCTCTTTCAGCTAGGCAAAACAGGGGAAAACTGACCCAGCAAACAAAGCGGAGAGGTAAGTATCCACCCACTGAATCACACTTAACAAGGAGTTTTACCCGTGGCAGGAGGGGGCAGGACTTCAAAATTCAGAGGAAGCCTGGGAAGGTAAAAGCAATTTCCCCTTTTGGCAGTGATGGTGCTGCTGGGACCATAATGTGACCCTGAACTTGTCATCTGTACGTCTGCATTTGTGCAATTCAGAAACCAATGTACTTTGAATAGTCCTGACTGTAACATTCAGCCATCGCTCCCTCCCAGGCATGCCAGTGTTTCGGGTTTGGGTTTGTATTTTGTACATCTGCCTGGGAATTTAATCTCATTGCACAGTAGATGAAAAATAAAACTGGCTAGGAATGATAACATTTAGTAAGTATTTACCTCGATTGCAATCTCAAAATCTAAATAACTTTCTAAAAAACCCAATAATTTGGGCTCTTGCCTTCATAAATGCATCAGTCAAACATTACTAAGTCCAAACCCAGTATACAACTGAGAGTAGGTCTGCTGGATAGAAGGTGATACTAATAATGCCACGGTTTGACCCCTGTATGGGCCATTCACACAGAGTTAGACTCGATGATCCTTCTGGGTCCCTTTCAGCTCAGAATATTCTGTGATATGATCAAGATAACATGTTTCAGTCTTATTGGCTTCTATGGTGTGAAACATCTAACAAAACCCCATTTCAAATAAACAGTGTTAAGACCTACCTACATTACAAGCGCCACAGATGAACCAGCAACTCAGGTGGCTGGCTATTTCCTTTACCTGAGCAAACAGCAGTATCTATTGCACTACACACATACAGCTGCCTTGTAAATCTCAGTTACTTCCACTGTCATCATGCATTTAGAAAGGCAAGTAGTTACACTCCTTATAAGCAAACTTATGCTTGCTATTACTCTGGAAGATATATATTTTTTTTTAATTCATGCAATGACTTGCTTATAATTCCTTCATATTTTAAACAGACATGATTTTCATCACATGTTCTCCTTTTACCCACATGCATACACATTGTTTTACATAATGTTTCTTACAACTGCTCTATTTCTATTTTATTTTTCCTTTTGAGAAGCCAGTGAATATTCTCAGTGGAAGATTAAATATTGAATTAAAAAACATATATACACTTTGGATAAACAGAAAATGAGAGCTATAGCCCAGCAGAACTCAGAATATAATTTTGAAAGTTTGGTGAAATGCTTCACAAACATTTTTTAACAATTCCTCGTTAATTTTTGATCAGTTCAATAATTTTTTTTCTCCTTCTTTCTGCCTTCCTCAACCCATCATAACATATTTTAGCTTTATAAGAAAACACAGCACTCCAGAAATCTGATTGGCAGACATAAAGGTTGGCAGGCACAGAGGGTGTCTTTTTGATTTAATAATGATGACTTATATCGTTGTTTTGAACGACCCATGAAACAGAATGAAGCTCTCCTTTCAAATCTAGTATTTCTATACCACTGCTTGCGCTTGGAAGAATCAGCTCTATTTCGGCTGCTTTTGGTCTCTTTTGGAGGCATCTATTGATGCTTACTAACATGTTAATGAACAGCAATGCAGTGGTGAAAGTACTGGATATGAGGCTTTTTTGGAGTTTGTTAATACTTCTCTTTTATCAGCCAGAGGAGATGCTGTAATGTGACACCTGAAAGTGTGTTGTCTCTGAAGTGCTTGCAGTCACTGCTGGACCACAGAACAAAACAAAGGCCTGAAATGAACATCATCATAAATAAGATTTAGACAGACTTTGGAAACACATAAAAAGGAAAAAGCTGCGATTGGAGTTACAGGATAAAAGGAACGTTCCTGATACTTTTGTCTTTAGTTAAAATCTTACCCAAAGTCTTTATGTTTCAAGCATAGAGCACTATTTACCATATACCCATACTTAATTAAAAAGCAAATGTTCCCTTTATTTATCAATAGTTCTACAACTCTGTCTCGGGACACATATAGTTTTCTTCCAGACACATGGAGCTGCTAAAGACTAAACAAAACCCAACAGCAATAACTAACCTTTAAAAAAGAAAATATTTAGACATCATACCCACAGATAAAGAAGGGTTAACTTTCTTTTGATAGGGATGTTGAATTTGAGTTCCCAAGTATGTATGGGGACATGTGAGTTCTTCTGAGAACTCCAGGTACATCAAGAAAACACTTGAAAAGGTATTTTTGTCTCTGCATCAGCAATTTGGTCCAAATGTTTCCCCTTCCAGGGAACTGTAACTATTGTTTAGGTGATGGCTGGGTGGGAGCTTTCTACCACTCAAAAGATATCTTATCTCTTACTATGAAATGACCCTTAAAATTGTTATTGCATTAGATTATAATTGTAGTGTATTTAGCTGTGAAATTGCATGGACGTTTTTGTGCCTCTACATTTGAGTACTCTCCCTACTTGTTAAGTCAAACAGCATTTTGTTTTCAGTGCTGAGTATTTGTGGAGACAGAGGCATGCATGCACATGCACACTGTCTCTCTGCTCTTTCACAGAGAATTTACGTCTGCTTCTGCTTGGGTTTTATTCTCTTTCAGATCAAGGCTCTCTGCTCTTTCCACAGAGAGGAAGCCTGGCAATAACAATAAGTATGTCCAATAACCTAAGTATAATGGAAGTATGCTCAGAGGAAATTGATAGTGTTGCCAACTCTCATTATTTTCCTATGAATCTTGTGATATTTGCTATTTTTCCTAATGTCCTAGCTGTTGAAATCATATGAATAAATGTGAATATGAGCTTCCATGAAAACAAGTGTCTAGATTTCTCAAACATGAAGCAAAACTGAAAGACAGATAAAACAACTAAACATAAACTAAAAATAAATGAAAAATAAGTGGGATGTTTAATTACAAAATAATTTTATTATAATTTCTTAATTTCAATTCAATATTGAATACTTGGATTGACAAGTGGAGTAAATTGGCTAAATTCATCAGATAAATACTGTGTGCTACACAGTACAGAACACAGGCAAGAAGATAGAGGAATTCTTCCACTTTGGACATGAATCAGATTCCCCGGAAAGTGGTTTTGGCCTAGAGCTGGTGTAGTAGCACTAATCAGAGCTTCATTGCCAAATCCACCTTCACTACCCATGCCTTGTTGTACCACTCTCACAAGGATTGCTATGGCTCAAGGTCTGGACCTTGAGCTATTCAAAAAGCATTTACAATTTTGTACTTTCAGATATTTATTTTTGTCTATGGATCCTACAAGTACAAGATGTGGTCCTTGAGAAGGACCCAAACTTTTCTTTCTGGGCAAGTAAAAATTAGTTTTTATTTTTAACAGCTATGACAAAATTGTACTTGATTGTGAGCCAGTATGTAATGGAGAATCCCCCAGCAACATAGAGAACTGTTCACAAAGTCTATCATCAACACGGATCTGATACTCTGAGAGGATATTGATTTTTCCATATGAAATTATTTTTTTAAGTCATTAACAGTATACCTAAGAAAAATGAAGTTTATGTAACCCACCAAGCTTTCAGTTTAAGCCACAAAAAGAGTATAGATGCTGAAGACTGGAATGACTGATATTTTGGAAAAGAAAGAAACATTTTCTTAGAAGGAATTTTTAATTAATTTTGTAAACTGAGAAAAATGGAATGATGTGCTTAGAATACAGTGACTCATAGGCCTGCAGTCACAATCCCAGTCCCTCTCCCAGTATGCCTCCTCCCTTTGCACCAGAGGTGCAGGAATCCAGTCTGGCCCTCAGCTTCTCAATAACATTAACATGACAGAATTTACTCTATCTCACACAACCTCAGATTTAGTGGGAGACAGGTCATGCTTCCTCCACTCTATTTCAGGAAATCTTATTAGTCTACAATACATAGTTCTTCATGCAAATTCAATGAGTACAGAGAAGGAGAAAAACTAACAGAAAATATCTTACCAGATGGAGAAAATTGAAACATTACCCTTGTTTCTTTGCCAGCACAGATCCATACTGACAGGTTGGAAATGATTTATGGTTGGAGGGGCATGGAGGAAGAGAGTACAGGGAGAAGGAAACATACTTAGACTAGCAGAGATATTAATTGCTGTACAATGTTGAAATCTTTGCATTGTTTTGCATGCATGCAATTAGTTCCAAGAATTACATATGCAGCAATGTTTGCACGCTGATCTCTGCATGAGACAAATAAACCTCGAGTATATGATGCATGCTAGAAATTGCTTTCAAACCACTGTAGAAGACATTTTGGTAAAGAAATTCTACAATATGGCAACTCAAAAGCTGCAGTCAAGGAAACAAATTACCTTTGAATATATGAATAGGTAAATACTTCAGCATGTCCAAGATTAATACTAATCATTACTATTTTAATATATAAAAGGTTATGGATATTGCTACACAGCAGTGATCAGGCAGATATCTAGTCTTTGTAAATTAAACTCAGATATTTTTCTGCATCTAATTGATTTTTACATTACATTAGGCAGCCAAGGCTGCAACCTTCCATGACATAGTATCTAAATAAACATTTATTAAAATATTTTAATTAGAATAAGAGAGAAAATACAGTTTCCAATTATGTTTTAAGAAGAAAAAAAATCAGTCCTATTAAGAATTAATGTAAACATAAGTGTAATGTAACATCTAAATGCAATAATTATGCCATATGATTTATACAATGTGAGTTATTTCTAATTCCTAAACTTTTAAAAAAGACTACTTATGCTTTTATTTCCTCTTGCATCTTATGGCTTTGATTCAAAAAATAATACAGAACACTACAAAGTGAATAGTGATTTTACAAACTGCATATCTGTGTTGAGCAAAATTTATCTTATGGATGCACAAGACTTAATGGTCATTAATAACATTGCTCTGCCTAGAGCTGGAGCGCCTCCTGTTTGAAAATGTGGAGGTGCTTTGTCTGGTCTGGCTGTAAACGACACGAGTGACTGGGCTTCTGCCATTTCCCTTGGAACTCTAACCAGAAAAAAAAACTTATTCCCAGGGGATTTGGATGAGAGTGTTAAAGACTCTCCAAATTACTTATAATTTTGGCTATATAGATGCATATACCTGTGTGCCCAGGTATTTTGGCTTCCTCTATTCTATTTTATGGAACAGAGAATTTCAGATCCTGACATGATTTAGCACAGGGAGATAGTCAGGCACAGTACACCTGTGTCATCTATGGCTTAAAGTACCGATAAGTAGTCACACCTTATTGAAAACATACATTTCTTGATAGTATAGTTCCATACCACCAAATATATACACCTGATGGGTAATCTGTTTGTACCTCACAAACCAGCCAGAACTTGGTGCGGAAGTGGGTGCAGCACCTTTTTCACTTCAGCCAAAAACTGGCAATCACATGACTGTCACTGCAGGGAAGCAACAATGCCTATTGGTTTAAGACATTTTCCATCACCAAGAGTTGCTGGAAGAGTGTCTGTCTGTCATATAAAAATTGGCTCACTGTTCTTGACATTGATATAAACTTATAGAGACACTTAAGATACTACAAAAGTGACTGGTTAAGGAAGATGGGGTTCTGTTGGAACTCATTATTGGCGTAGGTGCTTGGCACCAACCAACAGTGGACGGGAACTGTCACCATTAGTTTGTTATCTTACTGTAAGACTTTCATACCATCTCCCTGTGAGGTCTCATGGGCAGCTTCTCACAGCACTGACTCCTTTTCTCTCTCTTCTGCACAGCTGCCTGACTTCTTCCTGTCCCTATCACAACCAGCTGACCCTCTGTCTCTATTAGCACCTACTGACCCTGATTGTCCCTAGCACAACCACCTGACCCTCGCTCCTCACAGCAGCACAACCAACTGACTCCAACACGCTCTTTACCAGCTAATCCACTCTTTTATAACACCCATCCTTATTGGACAATCCTTATTGGACACAGCTGTGCCCTATTAAGGGCAGGTCTGTTCCTACTCTTTGGTAATTAGTCCAGCTGCCACTCAGGGATGAGATTGCCTTCAGCACTATCTCTCTTCTCCTACAATCCATCCTCCCACAGGGTTCCTGCATTTTTTACAGCAGTAGCTAAATTCTGGGCCATGGAAAGAACTTTTGAAATGGGCAACTCAGTAAAAAATGTATGCATGCCTGCATCATGCAAACAGAAATGCAAACTCCCAAGGAAAACAGGCTGATACAGCTATATAACCTGTCTGTGTTCCCTTTGATGACTTTTGATCAGTTTGAAGTGAACCTTAAAGTACTGGGATTGGTAAATGAAAGCAGGAGTGGGCCATTTCTGTCAAACAAGCAAACACAATACCTAAAACATCAGTTCACTCACTTTGGGTTGTACCCTTTAACAAGACAAATACTGATTTCTTAATTCAATAATTGAATATAGACACCTTTATCAGACAAAATTCAGGCATTTTACTCAATTGCTTATTATCTTAACAAATCTTCTTGTGAACCCTGCTGCCTTCATTTTCCAGAAAATTCTCTTTTAAGACACTAGTTATTCTAAGACATCTACAAGAAATATGTTATTTTGATGTCCTTCGTTGCAAAAGTATTCACAGAGAAGGGAAATAGCGAGAACCCAATCTAGACCTTCCAGAACTGGATAAGGAGAGTAGAAAAGAACTCATTGTCAGACAAATAAGGAGATGTGAACACTTTCCCTTAATAAAAAGAGTACATTTATCTCCTTCATTAGCTCCACGAGGCTACTTCCTATCATTTCTCATGGCTTCCATACCCTGCCTTTCCCATCAAGTGTGTAAATTACGAATCATAAAAGTCAAATGTCTAATATTCCCCATTCATATTCTCTCATAGACCAGAAGACTGCTTCCCTGCTGGCGCCCTTCCATTCCAGCTCCAGTTTCAAGCACTGCAGGGTTATTACATAAAGCAGAAAGCTTGAACACATCACATCCATCCTCTCTGCCACTCATTTCAAGGGTTTACTCAAAAAACTCCATGGAATCTACGCTCACTTCTGGTTTACACCTTACTACCATCTTCCAATTACTGTCCTCTTTGTTCTCTCCTAAATAGTAACAATAGAAATAATAACAACCACCACCACTGCCGAAAGCTCCTCTCCTCGATGCCTTTCCCCTGCCCCGGCTAGCTCAGGGGAGAAGGGGCGGGCAGGTTTCTAGCGCTTCCCGCTGGACTCTCGCAGGGCTTTGGGAAGCGCCATCGGAGTTCGGAGAGCAGTCAGCGACCCCATGGCGAATTATGAAGAGAGTCTTTCTCTGGGGGCGAATTCCATTTATTGTAATCCAACGGGGAATACAATAATTCGAAGGAGTCCAGGCGTGCCGTGCCTGCGTTTGCCGGAGCGTTGCGGGCAGGGCGGAGCGTGCTGGAGCCAGCCAGAAGAAAGCACGGAACGAGCCAAGCGAACGAACTAAATACGGAACGGGGGAAAACGGAGCAGCCAATGGGGTAAAACCATGGAGGGTTCGAGGGTGGTGGGATACGGGGGTACATCCAATGAAGGACAGACAGGGGAAGGGTCCCAGGTCCTTTACCAATCACCCAGCGTCCTGGGTGGAAGATTCTAGGTGGAGGGGAAGGGACACCGAGTGACAGACAGGCATCTGGGGTAAACAGGGGGATGACTTGGCATTTTTGGGGATAGCGGACACGCGGGGAAAGGCGGGGAAACCGTTACAGAACCGGGGGTACATGGAACAAACCTATACATAATACAAATGTAATAAAACAAAAAAACACAACTCCACACCACCACAAATCACTTTGCCTTCTTTGAGGTCAATATTTCACAATACAACATGGCTACAGTTAGTAAATTAAGATTTAGTTTCCTAAATTAGTAAGCACTTAGATTTTAAATATTAAGTGCTCAGCTGTTACAGAGAACATTTAACAGCTTTAGTTACTTGTTTATTAAATCTTAGTTTTGGCTCTCCTTCATGTATTTCACTTACAGAAATACCATAACTTACTCAGCACAGAATGCCTCTAATATCTCCATACCACTCAATAACAGACTTCCTATGTTGTCTTTGCATGCAAAATTATATATATAATCCTATAAATGCCTTCACAGGAGGAGAGGGTAGGATTCAGGCACTGTCATCCAGCATAAAAAGAAAAAAGAATTGACACTTCTGAAGTACTTTTTAACCATAATTTATTTTAATTAACATTTGCTATTTTACAAATGTTTTACTGTAAGCACATATTTTCAATGTTCTATGCTTAATCTATGACTAAACTCTGTTTGACTTTTTTTTAATGTCCTACATCTGAGGCATCCAAGACCTTGCAGATTTTAAAGATTAAAACTCTGCTGGGATTCAGAGATATGAATATCCATTTCCCCGAGTTAGCACTGATGGACTTGAACATACCTTCTTTTGACAGAAATTGCAGAATGTGGCAATTTTTGCATGCTTATTTTTAAGGCAGTTACAGTATAAGAGATTCATTTTGGCAGTCATGTTATCTTCTTTTTTACCACCGTGGTAACAAATACTGTGAATTTCCAGCAAGAAAATTCCTCAAAGTTTTCAGGATTGCTATCTTCATACTTAGCACAGTACTTGTACCATTGCTGCCCTAGATGAAGATTTGTGAGCCATTGTGTGCAGCAGCTCCCTTCCAAGTGAGTTATCTATCTCCTACAAAACAGTCATGGAAAAATAAAAGCTCAGAAATAATACACTGCATAGTGGCATTTTTGGCAGTCATGGACTTCTCAGAACTGTACAATTTACCCAGTGATTGCACTGTCATTATAATAGGTAATCATTAGATTTATCTTTTATATCATTTGTAACATCTTACAGTATTATATGTGCATTTATGTGGCCTCATTACTGCCAGGAGTCCTCTTTAACTGAGATGATAAGTAAATAAAGTAGAAATTACACACCAACAGGAACGTGGAATATGTTGTTTTACTGTATGTCTGAGCTCCTTTTAGCAATGCTAATCTGTGCAGCAGTTACCATTATTTCTACCTCAGTGAGCACTTCCTAATTGCTGTGTTATTGCTTGTGAAGAAAATATATTATTAAAGCCCACAACTTATGACTTGTTGCACATCTATACATGGAAGGAAAAAACCTTCTCATTTCATCAGACCTTAATAGGTTTTGAACAGGATGATCAGCTGAGGCTGTTTTTCTCTTGCAGATCTGTTCATTACCATTTCATAATGTCAGTGGGTCCTTCTAACAGTCAAGATGCATCCATAATTTATTCAGAAACCTGAAAACATTACTAAACCAAATTTACTTAATTCTCTGTGAATCAGCTCAGGCCTGTTTTGGTAGAAATTTGTAATGAACAACAATTGTAAGCCCAAAGGAATCAGTATTCCCTTATAGTTGTTAATGTTTTATACCAAATTATTGGTCCACTGCCAGATAATGATCCATAGAGCATTAGAAATGTGTATTAATATTATCTTTACAAGTGCAATAATACTCAGTGGAGGATAAAGTTTTAATGGACTCCTCTCGTATGCTAGTTAAAGCTCTGCATTGTCTGGGAAAAAAGTCAGCATTAGCACTCTGTTCTGGTGGGACTGCTAAGGACAGGGTGACCTTCAAAATTTGGCAATATAATCAAAATTGCAAACAGCAGCACTGAAATTAACACAGAAAATAACTTCAGCTTTTTTTCCTGTTCAGAACTACTGAGATGTCACAGCAATGCAGAAAGCAGACCTAATTAAAATATTTTAGGAAAAAACCAAAATACTCTGCATTCTTCCGGTTAAAAGTAAGAGTGATGAGACTTACATCTTTCCATGAGCAAGCCAACACTCAAGAATTCCTGAAAAGATGATGAGCCTTCACTCAATGGCAAGACTGCAGTATTCCTCTCTGTCTAGAATACTGAGTATTACTTACATCTACAGGATGTCTGGGGTAAATCATATGAATCATTTTAAGAAGTGCATTCCATAGATTCTACTTGGGATAATACTGTGCACTTATCCTAAGAATAAGCATTTGCCATTTCTAAGTTGTCTTAATTCATAGTGAAGACATGGCTGCAAAAAAGCCAAACACAATTCCTGTAACTTAAAGAGGCTTCTGCACAAACCAGAAAATTTTGGAAAGTAAGAAGAAAGTCTAATGAACATTTCAAACAGAACTCTGCGACACTGGTTGTGTTAATGATGGTAGGGCTTCAGTACACTGAGAAACTGTTTACAAGTATATTATTATGTCTTTCCCAAGTAGCCTGTGTCACAACACTCTTGAAGCTGAGTGGTTGGGATTCTGGTTTTTACCATTAAGATCCCAGAGAACTGCAAAAACTAAGAAAGCCATTCAATAGTTAAGGTTCCACTTAAAGCCCTTTTTGGTTTTTTCACAAATACATTGCCTGTTTCTCTTCTCACCTGGAATGAATAAGCAATAGAGAGAACTAGAGACGGCCACAAGATTTCCACAGTACTGAAAGACCTAGGGGACTTTTAATAGGATCTCTCTAAAACACCTGGGAAGCTAATTGTCATTGTCTATGAAGAGCATTAGAATCCTGGGTGTTTTTTAAAAATCCATTAGGTGCCTTTACATCTTCAGGAGCTTAAATACCTTGTAAAATTTTCCATAAGGACCTCGGTAGGTAGCCTCCACAGCCTCATATGTTCCTTGGTACCGGCAAAGAGAGATAAATAATGGTGTGTTTTGATCAGAGCAGTAGCAAACATTCTGCATCTTAAATATTCTTTTCCCTTTCACATGGAGAACTTGATGACAGAGACAGATATTTCTTTGATGCAAAGCTATTTATTTTCAAAAATATATATGTCCTGTTCCCCTGAACACAGTGGGAAAACAGCAGATGCCCAGTGCAGTGTGCTGCTTTTCTCTAGCTTGTGCTGGAGGGCTCCCTCCTACTTTTCTCTCAGGGTCACATTGTTTTCATTTCCTGCCCATCCTCCCGCTGCCATACTGGCTCTGTCTGCTCTTTCTTTCATCTATGGCACTCAAATATCCTCCTCCTCCACAAGGACGATTTTCCCAGTTTCTAGTTTTGCATCTGTTGCACAATGGAAGTCCTTTCTTCACATAGGTCAGCTCCTGTCTAGTCAAGCCTTAGCTTATATTTTCAACGGTCTATGGCTTCTGATGTTTATCCTAAATGTATGGCACTCTCAGATATAGCAGCTTTAATCAACTCTCCATGTAATATGCTGAACAGGTAACCTTCACATAAAGCTATAGGTGGTGTACTTTTTAAAGATCCTGTCAACATCTAAACAGCTTTGCAACTAATACAGTAAAGATTTCACTATTGCATTCACATTTCAAGGTATGTTTTAACAAAACACTTCTCACTAAAACCTCATGTATTAGCATTTTATACAACTTGGGACTCACAAGAACAAATTTAACTCTGAATTGCAACAACCAAGTTCCTTGCTATTTTAGTTCCAAACATAAACTTCATATCCTCATTTAAAGATATTCTACATCAGGAAAAGAAATTGTTAAGCAGAAAAGCATGTCAACACGGAAATTGAAGTGTGTGATAGGAAGGTGCAGCTCACTTCCAAGCTCTTCCTCTAAGTAGTATGTAAATGCAAAGCACAAACCCAGCTTAGAATGTATTTTGATCCATGTGACATTGGTAACACATACAGTGGCATAGCTGAGTCTGCACTGGCACTGCCAGTAGCACACAGTGTAGCTGGGGTCACACTTAGTTCTGTCACAGATTGCTGCAGTGGAAATCATGGGAACCTCCTTCCTGCACATCAAATACTGCAATTAGTAAAAACACCAAGCACTAAAAACATAAATAAAACTTTTTTTACCTGAGGCAAAAGCCAAAACTTGATACTATAATACCCAAATGGGTATAATATCCAAATGGAAATATTTAGTCCTTGGCTTTTCAAGTGTAAAACCAAATAGGATACTTTACATGCAATTAAAATTATACCACATACTGATAGTTGTTAAAATTTCAGGCTGTAAGCATCAGCTCCTAACAGAATATTGGTGCTTGATACTGCACTCGAATATTTTATAAATAATATCTGAGAATATAATAAGATTCTTTCATTCTTTGGAAAGTTCCTCAATAGGAAAAAAGTACCTCTCCTAGGTAGAGAGTGCTCTTGCTATGCCACTATGATTTAGTATCATGAAGTATCTTAAAAATATCTTTTTAACAAGCTACGGTCCCTTCATTCACTTACTCTCATTTTGAAGGCATGTGAATATGACTGTTTTGAACAAGGAAACAACTCCAACACCACCTACCATAACTCTTCTTGCTTTAGAGAGTCCTTATCAAAAGTAATGCAGAAAGCCCCCTGGCATTAATTGTTGTTACGCTTTTTTAAGGGCTGATCTGAAGATCAGAGAGAAACCTTTAAGTATGAAGAAGCCTTTTGTTTAATGATGTTTGGACTCAGCATGACAGCTACTTTTTCCTATGTCCTGCTTTTATTCTGAATGCAAGATAACAACAAAACTGCAGTTAGACCTGGATAATAAGTGAAAAATGCAGGGAGTTGAAACATCACACTTCTCACTAGTGATAGTCTGCCTAGCAAAATAAAAGGAATCATGAGCTGTAGTTAATTACTACTTCAGCTTAACTCTCCACTACTTATCAAGTAATTTCATGAGGATATTTTCAAGAGAGAAAGTCAAATTGACAGCTTTGTATGATGAAGACACACACAGCAGTAAGAGACAACAAAGTTTATTGTTTCAAGTTGGCTTTTTTCCCCTCCCATTCTGGAACCTCTTAGTAATTAAAACATTAATTGTCAATCTGCTGACAAGACATTTGAGCTTGATTTAGCTGTAGATTGCTTTGGTTTTGAAACAAGAACAACAATGACTACGTGGATGTTCACACTGCCTTTTCTGTTATCCTTCCTGAGTATTTTCCTGTCCATGTAAGTGGTGGAGACAGAAATAGAAAAAAGAGAAGACAAAAAAAAGCTGTCAGAAAAAGAATTGCCTTAAACGGGAAATAAGAAAATTACTTAAAAATCAATAGTTTGTGAAAATAAATAAAATATATAAAAGTTCTGTAGACCAAACATGAAGGAAAAAGATAAATAGTGATGAAGCAGTATATCAAAACCAGTCAGGCCTGCAGCATGTTTGACACTGAATGAAAAGACCAAATTCTCTAGTGCTGGAAATAGCCAGGGAACAGGAGTTAACCATGGCCAAAATCTTTTCCCTGGCCATCAGCTACTAAAAGTCCAACAAGGCACTGGGAAATTCCATCAAATTACAGGTGTATGTTTCCTGTGTTCACACACAACTTGGGGACCAAAAGGTTGCCACTATAAGAGAAACAAAGGCATTTTTCCTAGCAATGTGGTGAAATTGTCTGTTCAGACTTCACAACATTTTTAAGCAAAACCAAAAGCAAACAAAAATACAATGCTGCATTAAGACAGGGAAAGAATTAAGTACCTAGTTTAGAGGCATCCCTCGAATCCTTAATTCCTCATTCTAGTTTAGTAATCAGAGCTCCAAAACAGTAGAGCAAAAGCAAAAAGGAAAAAATGAAAATAAAATAAAATTTTTTAAAAAGTTATCAGAAGCCTGGAAGGATTTCCTTATAAAGAAGAACTGATGCTTTCAGAATGCCTAATGAACAGATTTGGGAAAAAAAGCAACTTTTCATTTCCAAAGTAACTTAGCCTTGTCTACACTTTAGATGCAAAATATCTGATCCACTGGACAGACTCCCACATCCAAGGACTGTGGTGCAGAGACTTTGAAGTGAGCTAGACAACAACCCAGAAGTAAATACTGCATGACAGCATTGGCCTGAGTTAGTGCCCTTCTAGTTTACTGTTCACACACAGGCTACTGCATCTGTACAGCACCACAGCTTTGCAGCAACATTGCAGCCTAGCAAATTCAGCACAATGTGCACTGTAGCATCTATTCCCACAGACAAATAGCTTGTGTTTCATTACTCTGGGATTCAATTTTGGTTGCTGATGTTTACAAATGTGTGTGTTACGATATAGACAGACTCCTAAAAAGTGTCTCATGAAGTTTAAAAAAAAATTGGTCACAACTTGTATCTATTTTTATGAGTAAAATCCTCAAAAGCAAAGTTACAAAAAAAATAGAGACCCTTTACACAAACTGTTGGGCAATATCAGCTCATCTAGAGCTGACTAGATATGGGACATTGACAAGAATGGAAGGGGAAATGCAGGTAAGTAAACACACTGAGGCAGAGGTATACAAACATAAAGAGTTACTGAGAAAAAGGAATGGGGCAAAGGCTGTATTTACAAAATACCACAAGAATGGATGTGTGGGTCAAGGAGTTAAGTGCAGGTACCTAGCAGCATGCACATGCAAATCAGTCCCAAAAGACATTAGTTTAAATGAGAAGTATGATTGGAAGGGAGGAAAGCTCTCATTCTACCATAAACTTCTCCCTATTTCACTCAAGCATGAACCCACAATAAAGAAGGGGGTTCAGTGAAAACCTCATTATCAATCAGCCCTGTGGACAGTACAGTATGTGTAACCCCTGAGATTCACACAGGCACCTGCCTCCAGATTGGCTGCGAATGGGACAATTTATCATAAATTAACATGTAGGAGTGGGGGAAGACACAGTGGTCATTGCCTGCACTGGAATTTATGATGGAAAGGAAAGTTAATTAAGTTCTGTGGTCAGTGCTAAAGGGAAAAAATAGAAGATCTCCCAAATGCAATTCCTTGCTGGAACAGCTATTTTGGCAGAATTTGCTAATTACTGTACTAAACTGTTAATTTGGCAAGAGAGAACTAATTCTATCCCAGTAAGTTTTCAGGGAAAAATGCATAGAAACAAAAAAGTTGTGTCATCTGGACTTTTGTTGTCAAAAAGAAAAGTACATCTGGCATACTCTAGCTAACATCACAATAGCACAGCACTTAACTGAGTGGCAGAGTGTGAGCAATAGCAGGGAAATTAAAAGGCTTCTGAAATAAATGGGAGTGTCCTAGATTAAAGAAAAATGCATATGTGTAACCATACTGGGCTTCTACAATTCATAATGCAGGATCATTTCATGGGAAACATTAAACGATTAACGTTGCTTTGCATGATATTACCTGAAATTTCTAGTTTTGACAAACCCAATACATTATATTTATGTTGCATTCTTTTATAGTCTTAAGTATATATACAAAACATCAAAGGGATAAATAATCCTTATAAAGAACCAAAATTCTCAGGGCAAGAGAGACATCAAGTACAATAATTGAGTCAATATCCACTCCAGCCACATGACCTTGACTATCTATACCATCCACAGTTCATGTGCCTTATATGCCTCCAGTTCTGGAGCCAATTCTAAAACACTTCATTAGACACAGGCATGAAACAATGCAGGGATCTGCATTCACATGTGCCAATCACAGCCACAGACCAGAGCTTTGCTTGCAAAAGAATATGGACCAATAGCAAGAAAAAAAATGTTTCTGGTTATTTTTCCATGCTATTTATCACCCCATTTTTCATCTGCACTTCTCTGGTGGGGTTGCATTTCCCCTGAAGAAGAAGTTGTTAAATTCATAATCCCAAACCTCCCACAATACCAATGCTAAGAATTGGCATTCAGTAGTGAATTAGTGCAAGGCAGAAAACAAAACTCTGCACACCAATCACCATAAATAAAATCTGTAAGCCACTGCTGATTAGCTATCACAGCCAAACAGGATAACCCAGTGGTCACAAAGTCTGAGAAGAGAGAAGTCCTGGATACGTTAGCCAGTGAAACTGATTCATTAAATAAAGGGGCTGCTTTGCAAATTTATAGCAGATAAGTGAAAATGGGATCCAAAACATAGCAAAACACGCACAAAAACACGGCACAAATATGCCCTCAAATGAAAAAAATCTAGCCAGGCAGAGTATCTTCAAAAACCACAGCATGACAACTTATTTACAATAGCTCATCTAAGTAACACAAATTGTTAAGCAGCTTCCCAACACAGGCATCAGAAAAAAAAAAAAAAAAAAAAAAAAAAAAAAAAAGGACATACACTGATTTATAAAAGGAGAGCAACTGTACACTTTCTTGTATTTACTTGCTATGTTCAGGCAAAAACTCTTTATTGGGCAATTCTGATCCTTTCAACTTCATCAAAACACAAACTCAACAAAATAATCTTTGCTAACAGATCATAAGTGCATTGAAAGGTTGTAAAAATCTATCCCTTGACCCTGATATGCAAAAAGAACAGGAAATAGATTTCTGTTTCATTTTTTACCTATAAATGAAATTTTAAATTTGGGGGGGAAGCCTCAAAAAACAGTACAAGATAAAAAAGAACCAAATTAAAATTAAAGCAAGCATTCAACTACAGTGGATTTAGTAAGGGAGGAATTATTTTTGTTGGTTTAATTTTTAAGCCTTTAATCCTTTTCAAATTAAGGTTTTTTCCATAAGAAGCAAAATCCAGTGGGCAAGAACGCTTGGTATCTTCAAGTATGCATTTTTTTTAATGGTAAAACATTTCATTTTTTAAAAAAAGTCAATTTTACTTACTTCAGGATATATACCAGCATTATTAGTATAAAACTTCACTAAATTACATTATTTTAAGCTAATGAAAAAGTGAAAAATATATGGAAAACTATATGCGCATATAGTGATAGGATTTGACCCTCTACTTATTTTTATCGGAAGTAGAAATAGAGAATTTGTTGCCTAATTTTAATTCATGTCCATGCCTTAAACTTTGTTTTTTGCTTGACTTTCAATGACTACAGTATATAAAACCAAAATACATTCCTCTTTATACATATTTTATAATTTGTTTCAAGTTGCATCTTAAAAGGTATTTAACTTTTTCTCCTGGATCCTGATTTCAGTTAATGGCAGTAGAAGAGTCACTGTCCTTGATCTAGAATTGTTTAGTAAGGAGTCAAGGCTAGAGGCACATGAAAACATGTCAATCAGATGTAATTGCTTTCTAAAAGACACCCTATCAAACTGGAGAATGAGAACTAGCGCTGAACACATGGATTCACTGCAACACCTAATCTACTAATGAGCTCAACTTGTTATTTTCAGGCTCACTGTTCAAAAAATTCAACATAAGAAACATGATAATGAAGGACAATATTGCTTAAATAGTTGTAGAGAATATTTACTACAGGTGGAGCCAGTAATGTCACCTCTAGTTAAGGTTTCCCAGCACTTCCCATAATACTTCCCTTGAAACTATGTCCAGATTTAACTGCTTGAGCTGAAGTTTTCTATACAAAAGGGCTACAGAAACATCTTTCTTTATTAACAAAGCATATGCCTAATTCTGTGTTGGCAACCTACTACTCTAAACAGTTACCATCCCTAACTGCAAAAGTTTATGCAGCTGATTAAAAGAAATGTTCCTGATGCTGAAATCGCAGAGTGTAAATTGATATGCCAATTTGATCTCTATTGAGATCAATGGGAAGGGATCGGTACAAACCCCCCCTTTGTTAACATTCTAATGTCCTCATTTGCTTCAGTTGCAAACCAAATGCCCAGTAGCACTGGAGAGTATTAAGTATGCTCCTGATGCACATCTTCTAATTTCTTTTCATTCAGCAAAATGAATTCTTCTGATCCATAGCAAAAAAGAAATATTATCTCATACTCAAGACAGATGAATGACTGAGAACTTCATTTGACTCCTCCTTTACCAAAGGATCTTGAAGGTTCCTTTGAGGAGCTTAGATGTAGATTTGACAAGTAAATGCATGAATTTGGGAAGTAAATACTATAAAAGATGGATTGTTTAATGTAAAGAGTAGCATTGGTAAGAAATCAAACATAAAAACTTGAAATTACAAGTCTGGGATTTTCATGAGCTGGGTCTTGCTTATATCATAATGTTAAACTAATCAGATCAGAGGTTCTGAAACACATTTTTCTCAGGTCAACTTGGCAAAGAGATGGGTTAAGAAGAAGTGCTTCTTATGAGACACAGTGTTTGTTTGGGGTTTTTCTTTGTTTGTTTGTTTTTAATTTTGCCATTGTAAACCATTTTCGTCAGTAAGGGTAGTGAAAATGCCTTTAATATCTTCTGGTTTCTTCCGGGGAATTCATTTTTGTTTATAAGGGCCAAAGTTCAATTGAAGGTGATGGGTAGCTTTAGAGACCTGCAGTAAAGAGTCTGCACTATACAGGAATGGCCTCTTAACCTGTTCAGGATCTTCTAGCTATAGTAATCTGAGACTGCATGAGGAGCTCAAGTGGCTGAAAAGAAGAACATGCCCTTTGTGTTCTGAATGTCTCATTTTTAACTTCTGGAAGGGTTACAAGTGTCTACACCTGAGCAAAATCAAGAGGAAGTCTACCAGTAAACATAAAACATTATCACATATTCCAGTAAGCATCCTGAAAAAAAGTCCTGAACAACACAATTTCTGGGTAAGTCTGTAACCATCATTCTGTGGTTCAACTTTACCTTTGTAAAATGGGCATACAACTTTCCCCTTCTAGGGGTTTCAAGAAAATTAATGTATAACATTTGAGAAGCATTTTGCATGACAGTGGTGAGCAGCCCAGATAAGCCTATGTGGAAGTGAAATTTTCTCTAATTAGAGCAGGATATGAGTATTTCCCAGATAAGTTAGGGCCACAGATGAAACAATGACGCTAAAATGCTGAACTCAGAGAACATAACCCATCTGTGCAGTGAATGAGGCAGTGGCCCTGTAGGAAAAAAAAACAGTATGTGATCCAATAATTAAAGACTGTTCTTGAAACATTGCCACAAAGTAGGGAAATGCTTTTCAAGGAGCAACCTTAAGGGGTGGCATTTTCTGACTTGAAAATTTCATTTTGCAACCTTAACATTTTCAATATTTCTTACACATAATATTGGCCCACTTAGAATAAGCATATGCATATATTAGGTTAATAATTTCTAAAAAACCTTTAGCATTTCCTGGGAAAGACTGATATTTTTCCTTCTATCCAAGAAATGATGTTTTAACAGTTATACAGCTATAAGGACTGCTTTAAGGAATGGTGCAGTTCAAGATTCTTGGTTTAAATTTTATAGTGCCTAAACAGACTGGTTTCTGTTTGCAGAAAACAAAGTAAATCAGGAGAAAAAAATGAGGAGGCTTTTCTGCTTTCCTGACAACACACTTCTATTATGACCCCAAGACTCTTAGAATATCCATCCCTAATACCCTGTCATGCTCTGGTAAATGATAAAAAGTGTTCTAATTTGCATGAGCTTGTATGCTAGACATTTTTATGTCAATGCTAACTCACTGCGAATAACGGAGGCTCAGTTTGTAATCCCAGATAAATGTGTAAAGGACAACTCAACTGAATACTACATAAGGGCATAAACTGTGGTGTCTCCTAGTAAAACCTAACCAGTGCATGCAGCTCTTAAACAGCACAGTGTAAAGGAGCTTGTATGGTGACTCTACACACATGCATGGGCTTCAGTTTTTTGAAGGCTGGTCATACCATGCAGCAAAAATACACCATGCAAAGGAGAGCCTTTCTCTCAGCTCCAGTTCACATGAGGCTCATTTTCTAGCTCTGAAGACTGAATTTTTAATAAGTCACATCACCAGTTTAGTGCACACAAAACTCAATGGCTCCTCTACAGTTCTCTACACCTGCTACACATCTGACAGAAGTTAGTTTTGAAAATCACGAGTCAGGTGCAAAAATTCATTGGCAGACAAAAAGCTTGTCTGAGACTTAAACTAGTACTCATGAAAGTCAGTTGGCATGGGATTTGATTTCCATATCAAATAGGGACATTTCCCCAGACCACAGGCTACTGCAAAATCATCAATCAAAGTACTTGATAATTTCAGCTATCTTTGTATTATTTTATAGGTTATGCCACAAGAAGAAAGGAGCCATTGAGATTTCTGTCCAGTTTGGTATCATTTCTTAGGCAAGTCATCATTCTTTTGGGTTGCTGGTAATTTTAAAAAGTTAGAAAATGAAATGTCCTTCCAGGCAGGTTATGTCACATAGTGGACAACTGTGTGTTCTCGTACTTTTTCTCTTAGGAATATGCCTCTGGCTGGATTCACAGACAGAATACTGGAAATAATATTAAGTAATATTATTAACTGTCCCTAAATACCTTTGGAAATGAGGATCTAGGGAACTGGTTACATAATTTAAACTTAGACACCCACTTCAGTGATTAAGCTAAGCACTTGGACTGAACAGGACCAATCAGAAGTCTTTAGAAAATGTTAAAAAATTAGCCTTTTGGGTATACCATAGAATGAACTGATAATAAAATGAGGAAGTATATGGCACAGCATTAAGGTAGAGATTAGAGATTTCTTTGCTGTACCACTTCTGTTATATACCATGAGTCCAGTACCAGTATAAGAAAGCTCAAGGATTTATATGATTTTAGTTCAGTGCAGAGTTATAGAAAACAAAAACATAGCAAGATGCAAGGGTGATGCAAGGTAGGAGCTATTTTTCAGGTCATCAGAAAGCTGGGGGGTAGAAATTATCATATATTTCATGTCTTCCTCCTAAGATTCATATCTGTCACATCTCCTGCAGTGTAATCTTTCATCTCCACCTTCATAAACCTGCACACCAAATAGTTGCTCAGCAGGTCCCTGTGTCCCCAAGCCAGTGCAGCTGGCACCAAGAATCACAGGGAAGGAGAATTGATGCAGCTCTATGTAGCCCTGGAAATCATCTGCTCTCTGCAGGCAGCTTCATAGCAAAAGGTGCTTCCTAGGCCAGGCCTAACCGAGCAGCAGCCTGATATCTACCAGCTTTCAACAACAATAACACAGAATCACCTTTCAAAATATGAGAACATAATCATGTTTAGACACCAGCAGATCTCTGAGACCCCACTGCAGAACTCATATGCTCCTTTATTACCAGTTTGCTTCTAAAGAAGCAAATATATAGATTTCTATTTCTATAGGGTCACAGAAGAATATACAAACTTATTACTCAGTTCTGATACATTTTAGATAACACATTTATATGAGTAACAGATGTGATTTAATAGACATCAACTGCTTGCTTTTTCACATAGGAATCAGAAGGTTTGAAAATATCTTCATTGAAAGAGAAGGCAGGAGAGAAGGAAACAAATCTTCAGTTGTCTGATTGCTGTAAAATATGCTATCATTGAAATACATTTTACTAGTTATTTTCTGTTTGGGGAATTCAGAGTGACTGAGTTCTAGTTCATTACTTTGAGGGCTGTGGTGCTATTGTTAGGGTATCCAAACCAGTAAGATGGCCTAACCTCAGGTTAGAGTGGCTACAATAGCAGAAAGGCAATTATACTGTAGGAGAAATGTTGTCCACTAATCAGCTAGCAATCAATTACTAGGAAGAGAAGATAACCCTATTCCCACTCAAGCTCTTCAGTATTAATAGTGCCATCATGTAATTACTTTAGGCATGGGCAGGTGCATGAAAGGACAGACTCTATAGTACACTGTGTCTAAGATTAATGAGTTCTGTCAATTTGCCCAGCAGACATCTGATTCTTCAGCTTTATGTAACCACTAGTTTCACACATGCCTCAGGGTTTTTTTTTTCTGAAAAAAGCAACTACTAATTTAAACGCATCTTAAAAATATACATCTTTTAAAAATCCCTGATTTTGCCAGTTAGACTGCACCAAAAAAGATTTCTATTGTGATTATTGATACAGCATGTTTCCCTATATCAGTTATTCTTCAATTTAGTCAGAGTAATGAGTGAAACACAAGGTCCTACCTTCTAGAAAAACTGACAGCATACAATCCTGCAGTCACAACATCCTGAATTTCACTCACACAATCAATTCCAATAAGTAAAAAAAGAGAGAGAAAAAGAAATGTTTCAGTAAGCCACTGCTCAGAAACCACGACAAAGCAAACACAGAAGCACTTTCCTGGTAAGTTAGCAAACATGCTGAATGAGCAAGCTGCCAAAAGCAGAATCCTTCTCAGTGACAAGCTACAGCCCACAGAGTTAAGGCAGAGATACTTAGGCCTATGGGGCAAGAGAGATAACAGCTTAAAATATGATTTCTAACTGAAAAGTACTTTCTTTTTCCTTTGAGTTGCATCTACTGGAGTAAGCAGTAAAAGCCAGTTTATAAAGAGTTTTTAAAATAAACACAAGCTATTTTTAGAAACACCTTTGATGTTTGGGAGTTGCATGAAAAACTCTCACTCCAGAAAAATATGACTTACTCAGATTTTAAGAGATCTTCACTCTTACTAAAACCCTGTTTCAAGAAGTTGCTTAAACACTTGCTTAAACCTTTCAAAAATAATCCGATATATTTAAAGTCATTTAGCTGCTTAAACATGGAGACAGTCTCTTAAAGATCCTCTTAAACATCCCTCTGAAAGTTCAGACTCTTAAATACCTTTGAAAATATGACTCAAAGTACCTGGCTGTACACACACCCAGCTCTCATGAAATAGCACACTGATCTCCATTTGTATTTTTAAGTGCAACCATTCAATAATAACAATAAAATTATATAACAAAAACAGGGGCTGGACTCAAAATCAAAAATTCAAATACCACCGCTATGGAGATTACCACTCATCAGCCAAATTGCAGTAACTAATCAGATATAAGGTTCACATATCAGTGAACTGCACAATCTTAACCTACTGAAAGACACAGAAATGATGAAGCATTAACTTGTTTTTCTCCCACTACCTTGGGTTGAATTTGATCCTAAAGCACCAGTGCAGCTTCTGAGGTATCAATCTCATTGGTCTCAATGGTTTGGAAACAAACCTTTTTGCTTTTTGCTTTTCAAAGTATTTCTTCCAAAACCTTAACCCTTTAAATATAGGCCTAAGCCAAAAACTTGAAAAACTTTTTCTCAAAGCTTTTCTGCGACATTTTTTGCGATACGAGAACTGACCTATTTACTTCTCTCCAAAGTCAACATCTTCCTATTTGTTCCTTTTCTGTCATTTCTGTCTGATTATGGAAAAAAAACCAGTGGAACCTACTTGTTTACCTTCCATTTAATGTCACAACTGACCATCCATGAAATCTTTCTCAAGACTACATTTATTGAATACTAGATTCTAATTATGCTAGTTAATTCGCTGGCTTAATTTCTTCTGAAATAATGTTATCTATTGTTTCCAGTAAAGAAAAAGCAGACAAATAGTAACTTGATTTTCACTTAAATGGATTAAACTTACACAAATGCAGTGGCTGAAGATATCATTGATCCATGTTCATTGGCTGCTGCTGCTGTTTCAAATGTTATTTGATATGGTAGAGGACAACAGAGTTGGAAATGTTTTTGATTTTAAGCAACTGTTTCTAAGAAGATACCAGCACTCTCACAATGCATAACTTACAAAACATATTCTAGGCACTGAAAAGCACTAATCCCTAAAATTGTAACTATTTCTGAAAGTCGTGGTTTGATCCATAAAGATGCTCAAGTTCAAAGAAGACATTTCAATTGAGGCCGCACAGTATGCAATAAAAATGTGTGGGAATTGCCAGGGGGAGGAACTATTCTACAAATTAAAAAAAAGACAAAAATATTAAATGTCCTTGAAACTATGAACTGGATATCATCATTTAATGATTTAACATAGAAAAGGAATGACTGCTGCACTAGTCAGCATTAAATGTTAAGGAGAGACCTCCAAAGACATAATGAAAATGTAGGGATACCTCTCTTTCTGAAAACTAGTGGGAAATCATCAGCAAATGTTTTTTTAATATATATTTGAAAATATCTTATTTTCAATTTCTTGTAAAGATACTCTTAGAAACATTGGATTGGCGTTTTGTATTTGTTATGTAGTGAATGTTGCATGTGTCATAAAATTCAGATGTCCACTTTTGAATGCTTTTCGTTCTTGACTTTGTTCAGCTTTGACCACAAAACTAAGTTGAGTAGTTTTAAGGTTGCTTCAAATCATGTCAGCTGACAAGATGTTCAAAGGGTATCAGTGAGGCTATTCTTTTCAATCTTCAAGGGTGGGAAATGGACTGGGCAGGAAAAAGAACTGACTTTTCTATTGAGATTCTGCACTTGCACTCTCTCTTTACCACCATGACCTGTTACTGACAGAGTAGGCAGTTTTTAGCAAGAAGGTGCAGGAAATTAAAGTTCAAGAAAAGAAGGAATGAAAAGTGAATGGAAAAAACATCTACAAAGGTTATTGAAGATTCCATTGAATCCAGACAAACAGGATTTCATCTCATTGAGTTTTATGTTTGATAGCAGGAATTCCTAAATTTATTTCAGACAGCTACTGTCATGACCAGCACTAAATCAGATAAACTACTGTCACTTCCTCTCTCATCTTACCTCAAAACTTTCTGCTGTATAACCTCACTCCCTTTGACACTGAATACCAGCACATGCCCTTAGCTAGCTGCACAGGTTACCTACCCCTACCTAATCTTTCCATACTGGTCTTGGCCATACAACTTCATTCCAGATCTATAGGTGTTATTTCTTGTGAGATTCCTGCAGGTGTTGCCAGTGCACCAGAACATGCACAACAAACAGACGCCCATGGGCATGGAGAACGGCTCCATGCCTGAGAAGCACTTCCCACATCACCTGTACTATGCACTTCTCAATGTGGCAATGAATTTCCACAGATCTGCTTGAGACACTCACAGACAAATTCTCATTTACTTTGCATGTCTCATCTCCACTGGCTTCTAGAGACAAAATGGGTTCAATATACACATTTCTGTCATGTCAGAAAGTAACCCTAAATCGTGCTTTAAAGGATTTAGGTGGTGCTATTTGGCTTGCCTCTGAAAAACTTTCTCATCTATCTTGAAACATTTTGCTTCATCTTTGCTGATGGTTTTACCAACAAATCTAACATTGAAATGCATTGCCTCTGCATCTCATGCAGACTCTGAGCAATATAAAACAATTCATTGGTATTTTTATGTACACTATTTTAGTAAAAACACATTTTTCTGCTGCAGAATCTTCTGAATCTTCCAAAGTTGCACATAACTTTAGTATTTTTAAAAATTTGCTATAAATTCTGATAAATCCTTACTGTTCTTAATAACTAACATGTACTAACTATTTAAAATATTTTTATACCTCTATAATATATACCTATATAATTTATACCTATATAATATATAACATTTACAGACAGAGCAGTCGTCACATTCTGTGTCTTTCATTCTCAGTAATTCATTAAGGAAACATTATGATATAAAGAGGAATCTGCCTGGATATTGTGAGCATTCCCATTTCTTGTTTATTGAACTGCTTAAGCTGTCAGTGTTTATGAAAAAGCTGTTATTGTAGGAAACTCACAATATAAGTTATGTCATGAGAATAACAAAAATAAGACTGACAAAATTTCTAACTGTTTCAGTTCCTGCTCAGCAGAATGTCACCAACTGCTTAATATACTCAGTTCATTTGATTAATTAGCTTCATAAATTAGTGCAAACGATCCTTTTATCTCTGTGATATTAGCAGCTTTCTGTTTTGAACATGTACTCAGCCTGCAAAAATAGTGATTGCTTATTTAATAAGTCTGCTTCACACATAAGAGTTTACATCTTCAGAATCATATCTATTAACCCATGAACAAATAAAAATAAAAAACTGTTAAAATACTATTTTTACACATGTCAGCCTTGCAGAGACAGTAGTTAAAGAAAATCAGGACAAATTCAACACATGCATTATGAAGAACTAGTTTTGTAACACAAATGCAAACCCCAAATTGAATCATTCCATGAGAAAAAGAATTTCCTGTATTCTGCCTACAAAAGATAAGGAGATACCTGGCTGTAAGTGAAAGCAGAGTTAGACATACTGAAAGTGTTATTTGTGATAATTACGCTTGAGCTAGAAAGTATCTGAGCCTGAAATTCAGAGACCATTTGAGATTGCTGAAGAAGCTGTTCAGAAATTTGACATGTCATCTCTGCAAATGTAATGGGGAATCACAGACAGAAAAAAACCTAAGAATCGGCTCCCACTTTAGCAAATTTTCCCCAGTACTATTGAAGAACACAAGAAAGACTTAAACATTATGAAAAAAGAAATAATCTAGCCTTGCTGTACATACTTCCCAGGTCATCAGCCAACATCCTTTCTTGCCAGCAGAAGTAAACTGAATTGTTGAACCAATTGGTTATGTTTTAATTCATGCTTCTTCTCCTTTTTGCCCCACTATGAACAAAATATTTACAGACTATTTCACTATGCTTCACATTTCTCTTTAAAAACTACTAATACTGCATCCTCCAAAAAGCACAATTTTCCTTTATGGTCATGTAGAATAAGTATGGAATATCACTTCTGATTAGCTTTTTCAATCCTTTCCTGGGCACCAAAATGCCCCAGACAACTTTTCTTACTTGTCAGGTGCTAGAATAACTCAAACTTCCTTTTCATCATCCATTTCTACTCAATGTAGCTATATGCAAATTATGAAAGAAAACAAATTTCAGTTCTTGTGGAAAGCTAGAGGGCTATAGTTACTAAAAAAACTCACATGCACAATAGGGTGAAAGCTCTTAGTTTGCAAATCCTTTCAAATCAGAAAAACAATGAATTTGAAGAATACTTCTTAAGACCATATGTTGCAATTCGTGCTTAAAATTACCTTTTCATGCAGTTAGCTATAGGAGGCACCGGAGTTATTTTCTATTAGCACAGACTACCCATTGTAGCAGGCTTTGATCTACCCAATTCCCATCTGATCTACCTAATTTCTAAGAAATTTACTACATGGCTCCTCTGACAGTTAGGATCAGCTGTTAAGATCACAGGAATACTTTCTGAGTATCAAATGCAAGAGATTTCAATGAGAATATTTTCAGTAACACCTTTTCTGTTTGGTATACAGCTTTCCTGAACTCCAAATTCAGTGTGCAATTCTCCTGTCTCATCAAACTTGAAGGAAGTAGATGTGAATCTGAGAAGTTTAGAACTGCACTGCATAGGTTAATCATATGTTTATAAGCTTTACTGTGCCTGCTTTTACCAAATAGGCACATTTTGTAAATGAAGTTACACACAGTATTGGAACTCTACCATAAATTTAATGTTTCATTACCGTTATACTTTTTTTCTTTTTTGTCTGTACCCTACTGATTGAATTCCCTCTATCTGATAACCATACTGGACAACATTTGCTGACTGTATTTTGATTTGTTGTGATTTTGTTGGTGGGGGTTTTTCTTGTTTGTTTGTTGGGTTTTTGTTTTGTTTTGTTTTTCATTATTAATCACTTTTTCCAGAAGTGCTCTTGAAAGGAACTAAACACCACTGGAAAATCCATTGACATAACTCTAGATAACAAACTGAGATAAACAGGTAGAATAAGGACAAGAAAGGAGTGAGGAAGATTTTAAAGAGAAACATGAAACCCCCTATACAAATACAATTATATCATAGGAAAATCCAGGTTGAAATTATCTCAGAATGTCTTTAGCCCAAACTTAAACTCACAACAGAGACAGCTTTGAAGTCAGATCACGTTAAATAGGGCTTCATCTATCTCAACATTAAAAACTTCCATAGAGACTGCCCAGTCTTTCTGCATCATCTGTTCCAATGCTTGTCTGTCCTCAAGAGGAAACAGTATTCCTTTACATCCAGCCAGAAATTCTATTTTTGTTTCTCCAATTTATGCCCATTGTTTCTCCCTATCTCACCATGGCCCACTGTCAACAGCCTGGCTCCATCCTGCTGGACCTCTGCTGTACTTTGTCCCTGTTTATCAATGTCCTTCCTGTAACAGGGGGCACAGAAACTGGACCTGGTATTCTTGATGTGGTCCTCATGGTCTGTAGTGCTAAAGACAGATAAATTCTAGAAATTCTCTGGAGTGGCTTCCCTGCCTCCACTGCCACATCTCTTTTAGTGTTTAAAAAGCAGTTGAAAAGCTCATAACAACAGCTCTTTTTCACAGGTCTGCAGCAGAGGAGATGTTATGGGCAGGTGCTCTGCCTGTAAAAGAAGTCTTTTGAAGGATGGCAAAGGACTCTGTCACCATGAATACATCTTGTAGAAACTTCTTTATTTTTTGGTCAGAATTCTACATTGGAAAAAGGAGCAAGTTCCACAAACACCCATGTCTGCTGTAGAAGGGCTTGCTCCTCCACACTGCCTTTTTTTGCCCACCAACTGGAGGGGACACTCCTAATGTGTAAGGCAGTTGCTCAAAAAAAAAAGAGACTGTACCAGGTTAACTCCATGCTTCAAGAATTTCTGCAACTTTTTAATACGTTTTACTGTATTAGCGAATTAATTTTTTTTATTCTTTCTTTTCATTCTCCCCCAATACCTCTCTACTCCCTTCAGTTTCAGTAATCACAATTTTATATTCAAAGAAGACTCTTAATAATAATCACTCAGAGATTTACCAAGGCAACCTGAAGGCTCCAATTCCCAAGTTCCATTGCATTTCTGAGGGAATTTGGCACCAAACTCCTCCAGGTTCTTTTATAAAATGTCATTCTTAAATTAATATTGTGCAACTGGAAGTATTTGCTCTGAGTATTAAAAAACATTTATGTTCTGCTATTTTAATTTTCTAAACATTTCTTGTCACAGACCAATTCAATAGCCACATCAGGGTAAACCTAAGTGAAGTAAGAATAAGCTTCTCATTCAGTCACACAGTGCACTCCTGCTTGATTGGAATGGATATTGTACATAATATGTCCCTGCAGATGTTTTCTCCAGTGGGGCACATTGAATTTCATTTAAATGCCAAGGCTCAAAATCTAAAACAATGTGACTTTAACAAAAAATCTGATGAGAAATTTGATGAGAAAATGGCAAGAATTCCTGTGGTATTTGGGTAACAATTTCAAGCCTTCATTTTAATAGAATAAACAGGATCATATTTCATTCAAAGCTGGCAATGAGATGAGCTTTGGGTATTACATTGATATAAACCAATAAAGAATTTGCAAATTTGAAGCACTAATTAACAGACACAATATTAAATGAAAAAAGTTTGCTCCAGGGGCAAATATATTTTGAAGACTTTAAACTTTTATTAAAAGACAATTTTGAATAGCTTCTTCTGCATTTGACTATTTTGTTCATTTCAAAGAGGGGGAGTCTTGTGTTTTGAACATGTTTAATACAGTTGGAATATAAATGAATAAAATAACAGTCTCTTTTCTGCCTTCTGAAATAATAATGTCATGTCATTTCAAAAGAAAAATACCCTCTAAGTTGAACCTACACAGCCAAGAGCTGTATAAGAGGATGTTAGTATTTTACCTACACTCCAACACCATTTCTATTAATTTTTTTTAAAGTCTTATAGAGCTGAATCAAAAAGTAGTCCTATTTAGAACCTGACTGTACTATTATAAGAGCCTCAGTAAAAATGTATAAACAACAAAAACTGGAACTTTTGGTTTACAGTTCACAGATATAATAGTAAGAGGATTTTCTCTACCTAATTGCAATGCTGCACATTGTAGCCTTTTTGATGCTACAATATCCAAGACTTATGTATCTAAAGACTCATACTTCAGAAAATGGGAATGTCAGCTAGAATATTAAGGAATGAAATCTATGGGAGTGACCTTCAGATAGGATATTAGAGACTGTTTTTTGAAACAAGTGGTTATTTCATCCTAAGCATAATACCATCAAAATCTGCTGATGATAAAGTCACCTGCTCTGACAACTCAGCAGCTGTGTTTCACTTAAAAGCTGTCACATATTTAATTCATTAGCAAGCAAGCTACCTTCTTGCTTCAAGAAATTACAGATTTTTTTTTACTTCCAAATATAAAGGTACGATTTTTTCTTTTACACTCTATGGGATAATTGTGCACCAGTATCTAATTGTATAATGGCAGGTCCATAGTCCCTTAAATCTTATCTTCGGTGATACTTCCATTTTTTCCAACCACTTTCATTTTTCTTGTCTTTAATACAGTTGATTGTAGTACCTTTTTTCTTTTTTATTTAAAGGAAAATTATGAGGTAAGTGTTTAGAAAGGTAATTGATCTGTAGTTTAGAGATAAAAGGCCTGATCTTTCCTTCTGATACTGAATGTGCATCAAAGTCAAGTTGAAGCACTTTACATGCACAGCTTAATGAAAACTTGTAGAAAATGGAATATAAAAAAAAGCCATTAGCTATAAAAATAAATGACAGGAGGTTCTGCAACCCGTTCACTGACAATTTGTGTATCACATGGATTCAAAAATCTACACAATTTATACATACACAATACTGCCTAAGTTTTATGAACAGCTATTCACAAAATCTCACATGTTGCATGTGTATGCCCATAACTCTGTATCTGAAAATTGCCCAAAATAATTTGGGGTTAGGATCCAAAGTGGGGAAGTCTGTATATTTTTAGAGGGTAGAATAGAAAGCCTATGCAAAAATAAATGCAAAGTTCAGAAGCAGAATGGAATCTGTTCCTCCCTCTCTATGTCAATGCATAATTACAGGACATAGCCCCACATTAGACTAGTGATCTTTAATTTACAAACAGAACAACCAAGCTTCCTCACATCTCACATCACCAAATTCAAAGTCTTGTTCAAAAACTAAGGGAAAACCATCTCCCTTGGAGGCATAAAGGCACTCTGAGTAAGAATACACATCTTCCATGACAGAAGTCAAAGTAGAAAGTTGGCCCCATCCAGATACAATCTGGATGGGGAAAGATGATGTCCTATGTGTCATTCTGGGTGTGATCACACATGCTTCAAGACATGTGCAGAGCATGATAGTCATAGAATCACAGAATCGCACAGAATGTGCTGAGTTGGAAGAAGACCCATGAGAATCAAGTCCAGCTCCTGGCCCTGCACAGCACCATCTCCAAGACTCACACCCTGTGCCTGAGAGCACTGTCCAAACACTTCTTGAGCTCTGCCAGGCTGGTGCTGTGACCACTGCCCTGGGGAGCCTGTTTCAGTGCCCAATCGCCCTCTGGGTTCCCTTAAACCTCTTCATAAAGCCATGCCCACAATAAACTCACCACAGCACTGTGATTACACTGTTAATAAACATTATTTCTTTCCTTAGAAAAAGAATGTGATGCGAACAAATGCTTCAGAAGCAGAGTGAAATACAAAGACTGTTATGCAGCTCTTCCACAATAACAAGGGAAATTACCTAATCACAAACCATAGGTTCAGGTATAGAGAACAATTACAAAATGGACAAGTAAACACATGGATGCAGTAAGCTGGAGAGGGTAATTACACACTACAGCTTCTCTGTACTAATTCCTCCATTGTTACCGTATTACTGAGGAATATGTTATCTTATATTTACCTAAAGTTAAGAGCAATCAAGCCTGCAGTTTGCAGCGTGGTGCTGCTAGTTCATATTTTTGCTTTATGGATGTAGTAACTTGTTTGCCTATGCATCTCATTATAGAATTAAATAACAGATCATTTCTTTATTAAAAGAAAATTCTGTATTAAAAGCTACCTGAAATCATATATTCCCCACTGCACCTCACTGGTGAATGCAATTTTCCAAGGAAATCTATCATAGCTCTAATATGTAAGATAGTTATTGATCTGTAAGTGGAATTATATATGAGTGAAGACATTTGCACCTGTACCTGTCACATTATAAGATGCTTCTGAGTAACTGATGGAAGGATTTAAGTATACTTATTGAACCTCCAATACAGTACTGAATCATTTCAAATGCTACAGGAATGAGTGAAGGATCATGAACTGAAAGAACCAATTCCACCTGCACACTGAGGGGTCTAAATGCCCCAGGAGTACAGGTGGAATACAGCTGCAGTGCTGTGGGTTGCTCAGCGATCTGTTTGTCAATGACCACAAAAGCAAGTAAGGTATCCTGCGCTGCTGAGAAAGGAAGAGGTAACCATTATGAAAATACTAGTTCATTATCCAGCTCATCCCTTTATTATCCAAGGAAACAAAGTAACCCAGATAAAGCAAATTCACAGATATCATGAAACATAAAATGAAGTTTTGATGGGGAGGAGAGAAGTTTGCAACATTGCAATACAGGGATCACAAATTCAGCCCAAACAATCCAAGCAAAGCCACACAACACAGAACTGTGTAAACTCAGCTATAGTATATCCAGTTCCAGGTCAGCTCAGGCAAAGCACTCATGATTAACTCAAGAACTTCAATAACACAGCTAGAGAACTTTACTGTAGAATATAACACTGATCACATATTTGAACCTTTAATTGTGAGTGAAACTTTTTAAATCCTATTTCATTTACATCTAAAAAAATGACTCTGGCACAGCAGAGGAAAAAAATATATTTGTGAAGCAATTTCTGAATGTGTCTGTAAATAATAGGCCTCTCCAAATTAAAGCTGCAGTAAGTAAGAGTGGATGTCACTTCCTCTACAAAACATCCATATCTTTTTATACTAAGTACCACTAGGTACTCTTCCACATAATAAACAGCTTTAACTATACCAAGGAAAATTACAAAGATGGAAGTTTTAAAACTACAAAACAGTATTTTAAAGGTAAATAAATAAACACGTTGTGTAACTTCTGCCTGTAATCAGCTAGGTTGAGAGTCTGCCAGCCATAAAAAACCAAACTGACTACTTAATCCAGAGAAGGGTAACTTCCACAGCTATGATAAGGTCTAGATCCTGCAAAGAGACACCTACTTTGCAATGTCAACAGGAATATGAACATTTTATGAGGGTACATAAGAGTGGGCAAGATTCAGGTCTCAGAGAAAATAAGATGTACTGATGCTATCAATTTTCATGTATTTTTCTGGATTAAGGGAGGCCTTTTTCCTAAACCAAGATCAATAAGTTCATGCTTTTCACTTTGATTACAATACTTCTAACACGTTCTGAAAACAACCAAACTAGATGAATCCTAAGTTTAGTATGAAAGGCCCTGAAACCTCCGTCTGAGCAATTCACTGCAGACATGTCTTAGCTGAAGAAAACTCAGCATTTTAATTCTGGAAGAATTTACTGACAACTTCTGAAACCAGCACTGCTGAAATCAACTGGTCAGCCCAAGAAGTAGATGTTTTTGTTACCCAGTTACCTTCCTCTGCTTTACATTCAAGCTAAAAATTAATCTAAATTCTTATATTAGAATTAGAAGTCTTTAATATTTCTAAACACAGTATCCTAAATAAAAACAGTCTCAAGAAAGCCACTGAGAAAAAGGACAAATGTCATTGCATACTTTCGAAAAAAAATGCTTAATGCTGTTTAAACATCGATGATTCTTGAGTAGCTGTTTGAATCTGGCAAAACAAGGCCACTATCAATAACTCCCCTATAAATGCACAGCTTGAGCAAAACACTAGTCTAGTTCATTCCCCCAAAGTAGGTTACTTTGCATAGCAAGCTATTGATATAGCAGAATAAGTTATTACATAGTAATTGTAATTTATACCTCTTGAAATTCTTCACTTCTGAGATGCTGTCAGAGATTTTTAAGAAATATATCCAAGAGAGCAATTCAGTGGCATGGTAGATGAGCATCTTCAGCAGCAGTTTGGCTCTTTCCCAGAGTCATTCCAATAAGACAAGAACACTACTGGAATAATTTCATTCTAAGCAGCACAAGCAGGTTCAGATTCACTCCGGCAGGCAGCAGGATTTTCAAAAGAAGACTGAAGAATAGTCAAGTGTTAACAAGTTTTGAATATTAACAAAATTGTACTTACCTTAAATTTTCAATAATATCATATTAGAACCAGGTCAGGCTATTCAATTCCAATTCTGCAAAGATATCGCCTAATTTTCAAAAACTTTCAGTATTAATTTAATTCTGCACTCCCTGAAGGCAGTGGAAATTGATGACAGGTTTCAGCATCAGAGTCAGATAAGCCTCGAGCAATTTTAGCAATATGAGCTTAAAACATTGATACCTTGGTCATTGCTCAATATGCATTACATTCAAGTACACATGTACAAATGTTTCTTGCCTTTTCATTCTTTCTCCCAAAACACATTTATGAATGCATCATACACAACAAATGAAAAGAAGATTCTAACTTCTAATGTGATTTCTATCCATATGAATTTGTCTCGTTCAGGAAAAACAAAACAAAAAAAAAAATCATTAATAGAAGTATACAAATTTATTTCTATTACTTTTTGTGTAATCCAGCAAACTTTGTAACCATGCATTTCAGAAAGAACATCTTTTAAACTTACATACATATCTATTCTGTAACATTGCTCACATTTTCAGAATTTGGAATGTAGCCTTTCATTAATCCAATGGAATATGTCTGTTCATAAAACAGATACAATGCTGATTAAGCTAAGAAATTAGTTCATGGGTTCCAGCATTGCTGCTGGGTTAGGACAGAATGTTTAGAATAAAGTTCCTATGATGATTGCTCACTGACTTGTCTTACGGAATAAAAAAAGATGTTCTACTCCATGCTGGGATTCAGGCTCAGCTGTCTGAATCAGAAAAGACATAAAAATTCTACATATCACAAGGGTTTCTGGGAAAAGGAAAATGCTGTGTATATAACAAGCAGGCACTTCTGTGAAAAATACAAAATAGCCAAATACACAAGATGTTATTGCTAAAGAAAGAAGCCATTGCCCCATTTAAATACCTCACAGAAAAAGTGGCTTAAAAAAAACCCCATATCCCAGGCAATCAGTATCTAATGCCCACTTAAAGGAAATCTTTCAACCTCTCAACTCTTTCAAAACTCATAATGCTTAGAAATACGTCAAACACTCCCTAAGACTGTTCTGCTGTGGTGTGCTTTTCAGGATAGAAATTTCTGAGAGAATGGCCACTCCCTGTCCCTCTTCTGTACTATGTCGCACTTCTCAGGCAGTGTTTGTCTCTCTGTCCTTTCCATGCAGCCCTCTGAGAATAGCAATGGGGCAATCCTAGACATACATACAGAAAACTGCTAGAAAGCAGTGCTGGAACTGCTAGAAAGCAGTGCTGGAAAGAGGAAAGTGACTTGGGGGTCAACAGAAAGTTGAATAAGACTCAGCAGTGCCCTAGGAGCCAGGAAGGCCCAACCGTGTCCTGGGGGTATCAGGCCCAGCACGGCCAGCCAGGCAAGGGAGGGGATTGTCCTACTCTGCTCTGCACTGGAGCGGCCTCACCTCGAGTGCTGGGGGCAGTTTTATTGTGGTTGGGTGCCACAATATAAGAAATACATTAAATTATTACAGAGTGTCCAAAGGAGGGCAACAAAGATGGTGAAAGGCCCTGAGGAGAAGCTGTGAGGGCAGCTGAGGGCACTGGGTCTGTTCAGCCTGGAGAGACTGAGGGCAGAGCTCACTCCAGTCACAACTTCTTTGTGAGGGAAAGAGAAATGGGGCAGGCATTTCTTCTCTCTGGTGGCCAAGACCCAAGGGAACAGCCTGGAGTTCTCTTAGGGAAGATTAGGCTGGATATCAAGAAAATGTTCTTCACCCAGATTGTGGCTGGGCAGGGGAACAGGCTCCCCAGGGCAGTGGTCACAGCACCAGCCTGACAGAGTTCAAGAAGAGCTCAAGAAGCATTTGGACAATGCTCTTGGGCACATGGTGGGAATACTGCTGTGCAGGGTAAGGAGTTGGACTTGATTATTCTCATGGGCCCCTTCCAACTCAGCACATTCTGTGTGATTCTGCTCTCATCATCAAGACCTGTGTTAGACCACCAGATTTCCCTCCAGGATATGTACTGACTTGCTACACATTCATGCCTTCCCCAGTTTGTAAGCTAGTCATATACATGTAAGCCAGCAAACAGAGATGTTTTTACTAGATTTCTACATACAGATCTTTTTGGGTGAGCAGAAGGGTCCACATACATTTCTCTTTCTTGAACCTCTTTCTGAGTTCAGGCCTCATGGGTCAGTTCTCTCTCAAATGCATACTTTTGAGTAACCAGCATTTTTTCACTAATAGTCCACACTCATTTTTTGAAACGTGTTTTTTCCCTTTTCCCCTCCAAATCACTTGCTTGCCTATGGCAGCCTCTACAATGAATTTCCCTCGTCATACCTTTCCCTCCCTAAAACATCTTTTAAAATGGTTTCTATTTTTTTTTCCTGTATAACCCTGAACCATTTTTCCACCAGTGTCCTTACAAGAGCTTCAAATAGCCTCTAGCACATACATGGAAACCAATCAGGATTTATATATTTTAAATACACAGAGTGTTGAAGCAATTTTTCAGTAATAATTTTCCAGCAAGACTTTACTGTTTAGTTTCTTTTGAATACTTTTACTTTGTATGAAAAATGGTTAATGACACTCAGCCCTATGTGCACATGTTTGGGTGCTGCCAGAACTCCCCTCTCAGACTGCAGCATGCTAAGCAAAATTTGAACTAAATGTAAAAAGTTTTCCAGTTTCTCCAGGACCCTCATTCAGGTGACAGAACCTTTTATGTTAACTTCCCAACATTTCTAACAAGCATTTAACATTGATTTTGCTTACACAGGTTATGTCCTGTTAAAGACAGCAAAAGGAAGAGAATCGAAAGACTCTCTACACAGACTAAGCTTTGATTAATCCTGGGTAGCTCTTCAGGGTTAAACACAGCAAACAGGTGACTTTGAAATTAGACCTGTTCAACAAAATTAAAACAGATGCATGCTATGCTAATAAGAGAAAAGAGACGTTACAAAAGATAACAGTGGGTTTTTCAAGGCCTGAAACATCAGTTGTAGTCAAGATTTCAGAGGTTAATGTAACATAGTATGGGGGATAAGTTCAATTTACTCCTAACATCAATAGGAGCTTAAAATATTACATAGAAATTTTTTTTACGCTGAATATTACATTTGAGTTAGGTAAATTACTCATGGTATGCAAACATAAACCGAGGCAGAGGAATTCATGTTCTTGGCTGAAACCACGCAATATTAAGCAAAAGACATAAAGTACTCCACTTAGAAATTATTGTTGATGAAAATCAAGCACCTAATTATAATCAAGTAGTAACAAGTTAAGCTGTCACGTGAGAGTAAAAATGAAAAACACAAGGAAACCTGTAGGCTTGTACTCTGGATGCAATATATATGTGGGCTTGGAGTGCTTTCCAAATTGTAAATTCTCATTAAAGCATTATCTAAGATTAGGACATACATCTTACAGTATATTATTTGCCCAGGGCAGTCATTTTATCCTATGAAAATAAGATACATTCTTATGTACATCCTGTCCTGTTGCTGTGCTTTTTGTGACAGTATGCTTCTCCTTCTCTGTCTCAACCTGACCTCTGTTTCCTGCAAACCACTACTAGTGGTGGTCCGAATGGATGGTTTGGTCATGATGGCTGTATCCAGCTTAAAGTGGATTCAGGGGAGACATAACAACACAATAGCCAAAGGCTAATTTGAGCAAGGCACACTCCAAACCACAGTGCTGGTCAATGCCCTACTCAAGCCAAATCTGGACAAAGCTAACATATGTAGTCAGTATACAAAAATTACTACAACTCAATCATCTAACTCCATATACTTACGGGCAGCCCAGGGCCCACTGAGCTCTCCTGAATTGCAATGGGCTGCACATTAGGATGAGTCCCTGAGTAGGAATCCTTCTTGTATCAAATACTTGGTAAGTGAATTGGGAATTAGCACACTGAAACTTGAAATCTTATCTAAGTGATATAGAGAAAAGGATGTGCATATATAATCCTTTAGACACAAATCATTCACCAAGTCTGGGACTAAATCTGTATCCAGCTGCATCTAAACTTCCCCCTGAGGAGTTTAGAATGAAAGGGGGGTCCCTTCGGAATCTCATGACTCAACATGAGAGTCTCAGTCAGTCCTTTCTGACTCTGTTCACAACCAGTAAATACTCACATGTACATTGCCATGGATTTTTGTTAAAGCAGTCACATTTACTATAGAATTTTGTTAACACACTTCCTGATAGAAACAAAATGCATTGTTTCTTCTTTCTTTTGAGTGAAGTGCATGATTCTATCCATGAGAATTTTCCACCAGTTTAAACAAAACTTCATAATGAAATCTCACAAATCTTTAAAATTACTATACAATATTTATTCCTCAAATGTCAGCTTTTGCTATGGACCCCACCCTGTACGGTGCTGAGTGCCCTCAGCTGTAATTTGATATTCAGTTTGGATTAAAAACTCATAAAATTGATTACAATGCCACATTTAACTGATAAATGCTTCAGGACAAGTCATAATTTTATTTAGGGTAAATAACAGCAAAAGGTAAAAAGCAAAACAGAAGTGAAAAGCGGTGTAGTTTCTAACATATCAGGCACTAGCACTCCATTTCACTGCACTGATGGAAAATGGCCTAAGAAATAAAAAGGAAGACAATGAGTCTTATAGTTCGAAGTCCCATCCTATGTAGTCATTTATTTCCTTCTGAGATTGCTCAACAGACAACAAAATCTCTTAAGTTGGTAAATATTAAGGGAAAGGAAGAATGCAGTTTTTCTCTTTGACAACTGTATAATATTAAGGCATAAAGGGAACAGTTGACACTGATATTTTTCATGAAAAGCTATATGAACAGTGAAGTCACATGTATTTAATGCAAAGTTTAAAAAATACCTAGTTTATTTAGGAGTGGCACAAAGGGTAGTTTCTCTCACTTCAAAAAGTGTGTTTGTACATACTGTGAACACAATTCATCCAAATACAAGACATCACTATATGTAAGAAAATTTAGCAGGAGTACTTCTGTAAACATTACATCAGCTTTTTTTTTTTCCTGTTTTGGGCTTGAATGTGTCAGAATCTCTACAAACCAGCCTAATTAACTATTACTAATGAAGACTCTTTACATTCCAATATAATGAAATGGAAAAAAAGTCTCAGAAAGCTTATACAATAAAAACCCCGTAATACAGGTTAATTAATTTCCAGGGCTAAAAGGCATCATTAGATGATTTTATTTGCCCTCTTACATAACACAAACTTTAAAATGTCACCTAGTTCTCACACTAAGTCAAATGATAAAATACCACTGCCTGAATGCACAACTGCCCTACCTTCCTCAGAACTGTGCTTCCGTAGTGTACAGAAAAATGCAACCAAAATGGGAAAATGAAAGGTTTTAATCTAAAACAGTAGCATTTCCCCCTCTTACAGCAAAACACCATTTGTTTGGTACAAGTAGTTATTCTGCAGCCAGCACTAACTAGACCACTTATTATTGTAGCCTGTCCAATTTCTCATCCAAAACTGCAAGTGGTATCCAACATGTACTGAGAGCCCAAGGATACAAGAATTAGAGCTGTAGTGACTCTAGCTCAATGATTCTTGCTATGCAGTATCTGGGGTTTGCTCCATTACAGAGAAACAGATTTACTGCAACTTGTGGACATTCATTGAAGCTTCAAGCAGCAAATAAGTCAGCTCAAGCAATGAGGCATTTCAGTACTTATTTTACTAAAAGAATGATTTTTCTGTTATTGTTCATGTGGGTTTACTGACAGGAAGAGAGTAAAGAATGAAAAGCAGTGACAGGAGAACAAAGGTGACAAAAGACCTAAGAGGAAACACTGCCTTATGTTAATCCTGAGGCCATAACTATGAGAGGTTTTTTGCCTGAGAAACTTTTATTGGTTAGCAAAAAGAGGATTTTAAGATTTTCTTTCTCTCTTCATCATCATTTCAGCTCTAGTCTAACTTCAGAATTTCAAGACTGGCAAATTGAAGTAGACAGCCATGCCTCCTGCCAAACCAGCTTTATACAGATGCCCAGTAAATACAGAGGCTGTTATAATGACTGAGAAATGGGAGGAATCAACGGTCAGAAAACAAGAGGTTGTGTACAGATTTCAGTACTAAAAGCTCTAGCTGACACATCTGCTAATCAAAGAGAAGGGTTTGAGACATGTTTTTCACAGGAACACACAAATGATCTACAGTGGAGTTCTCCATGTTGCATATATTCAAGTACCTGTTTCAAATTTAGTATTTGATGTCAAGAGTGGACTGTTTTGAAATGTACCTTAATTATATTATAGTAAGTATGATAGATGAGGCTTATTAAAAGTCTGTATTAGAATGTGGGGAAGCTAACTATTAAATTATTTTTTTTAAAACTCTTAAAGAGAAAATGCTGATAAAGGTCTATTGCCAAAATACTTCTTCAGGAGCAAAGAAGCTATTGAGGGCTGACATTAAATCAATTCAAGAACAGTAGTAATGGAAGGGAGTTTTAAAGTTTATGCTTTAACTGCTTTAAAGAATTCTGAAGAAACAAAAAAATAATTGACTACTTTTGTCAAACTCCAGCATAAGTCGGCTCTTCTAGCACTTCTACCATACACAGTGTTGAAAGCTAACTTTCCCTTTTAGTGTGACAGGTAGAATTGTCACTTAGGCCATCAAGCCATTAAAACAGTTTTTAAAAAGTATTTTGTAGATTCTGTAACATTCTAGAGAGTTTCCTAGTGCTTTTTCAATCAAGAAAATCTGACTAAAATTGCGCTATCTGACCTTCCGATTAAAGGCCTTCCTGTAGCCTGTCATGCTAACACGGAATCTGGGGAACAGTTAGGATTCATCTGGAAGCAATATAATTTCTGCCTTTGTCTTTCTTTTCTGGACACTAATGGCTTTAAGTCAGTCCTCTTCACTCAATGTATGACACATACAGCCATTCTATTTCAGTTGTCCATTAACTTCAAGCACTATGACAAGAACAAAGCAACTTCTCAAAGGAGTTCAGCTATATGTGTACTGAATTTCTACAAATCCTTCGCTTCTTAGGTGCTCATTTCAAGTACCACTAATGTTTACCTGAGTGCAACAGTACATATATTAAGTGGCTGCTTAAACAAATGAAACAGGTTACAAGGCTTGTGGATTCAACATTAATGTTACTGTTCAGTTTCTCTACATATTTCTGATTTTTTTTCCTAAAAGCTATCTACCTTTTTTAAGCATGAACTGAGGAAAAAAAGCAACAACCAGAAACCTACAGTTTGTGGTCTGAAGTATAAGGCCTGAGCATTGTACTTGATATTGTCTCCTGGAGATCATGTGAAGGACAGACTACAGAGAGCACTCCTAAGCAGAAAAGAATACATAAATTTCCACCGTACTTACAGAATCACCGATATAAACTGCTAGGGGAAATAGATTCTATTCTGAGAAGTGACACCTGTAGGACTACAAGCTTTTTAAATGTTTCTGTCCCTTAATATTTATCACCAAGATGCAAATAAAGCATCTGGAACGTCCTGTGGAAATAACATGCATCTGACAGCTTTAAGAAACATGTCTGACTGTATTAACATTTTACTTTGTTGTACCAACCTGGCATCTGATCAATGTCTATATTAAGGCTACGCTACAAAGCATTTTTACTCACCATACTGTTTTAAATAAATAAGAAATCTCCTATCTCTTTTTATTGGGACACTAGTAAGATAAGAAGTCTTTAGGTATTGTTGAGAGGTCAGAGAAGTTCTCAGCTTCTGTAAAAATATTCTTGTCAGAGCCTCACTGACCAGACAACACAGTACAGTTCCATTTGAATGCAGATGGCATTTATGTCTATGTGGCAAAGGTGTTTTATTCTGACTCTGTTTTATTCTGACTGTATTTGGTCTGATCAGATTCTGGTGAAACTTAACAGTAATTTGCCTCTTTCCTAGCCAAATTTTCCCAGGACCAGCCATGTCTGTGAAATTATACTTGCAGCTATGCTTTTCTGTATTCCTCTGTGACACAAAGTTCTATCCTAAGGCACTGTGAGACGCCAATTTAACTTTGATTCTCTGCTACTTCTTCCCCTCCATCAGAGAGCAAGCAATATTCAAAAGATGCCTTATTTCAGAAGACTAAGCCTATATGCAGAAACCTTTGTGTTGTGCTAAATTTTCTCCTTATTCCTTCTGAGCCCTCCATCAGAACTCCTCCTTGCAGAGGGTTATATGCAGTGTAGCAGTATAAAGATAGCTTTGCCCTTTAATAAACACTCATTTCCTTCTAATGTGTGTCTTAGGACTTATGCCCTGAGTATTATCCTTTCTCCATCTACTCAGATTTTAAGCAAAGTCATTCATCATTGGGACACAACTGAGTAAGAGATCAGATCAGTAAGTATCAACATGAGAAACCTGCTCTCTCTGATTCCAAGACTTCTCTGTGAATCCAACAGATCAAAGAAAAATGGCTGCATGCCATTTCAGGGATTCAACCCTACAAAGCCAACTACTGTCTGTCCTAGCTGCAAAGTGAAAAGCTGGTGGTAGAAGTGGAGATAGGATAGAGGTGTCTATGACAAAAACACAGCTGAGGAAAAAAACCCCCAGCTGTCAGATGCCCAATGCACTGCCAGACAAATCAAAATGCTCAACTTCATATAGGCTGATACCTCAGGTGCTCTGAGATCAGAGGAATAACTGGAATGGCAGGTAGAAGATTGTCCAGAATCTTCTATGCCAGTTACTTGCCATTGTGAATATAATTTTGTAGGTGAATTGGAATTACAGATTCAGATATCCAAATAAAATATAGAAATAAGCCTCTACAACCAGATGTAAAGCAATGTGGTTTTACCTTCTTCCTGAGGATAAAATTTTCAAGAATATGTTTGCCCTTGTAACATGAGCAAATAACACAGGTTAATGCAAGAGATAAGTTTAAGCTCTCACAGCAAGGCATAGAAAGCAAAAAGGAATCAACATAGAGCTCTATAGGTAGCTGCAGAGTCTTCATGGATTCTTACTGCTCAACTTCCTATTTCGTTCCCACTTCATAGCAGATTAGTAAGAGCTATCATCACCTGAATCATTCTGATACCCTGTTTTCCAAAAGTACTATCTGCCTCTCCCTCTGTTCCAAATGCATCCAGGCCATCTCCTCTAGCAGTTTGCTGCCACCTGAGCAAGGTTTAGCTTATTATCCATCTAATTGGAACAGTGTTCATTTTACCCTGCTAAAGAAGACTGCACATGATTGTCCATGTAATCATAACCAGCCCAATCACATGGAAAAGGACACGACTTGGCACTATTTATCCAGATTGTTTTTGATGTTGTCAAAAACCTGTAACACATATTTCCAGCTTGAACCATATAACAAATAATCTATGTAAAAATTTGAAAATGCACAAGCTTTTCAAGTCACTGTTTCTTAAAGGTGGAACAGAATTAATCCCCTATTGTCACCTCTCTTTTATCTTTACAGGGTGCAACTATATAGTGCACAAAAAGACTTTATTATATTCACAGACAATGCAGCTGTGTAATAATGTTAGCTTTGTCCTTCAGTGTAAAATCATTTTTTGCTGACATGTGTGTCTTAGGACCCATAACACTGAAACATCAGAAAATAGTGATTCATTTTAAAAATTTCATTTGAACATCTGCACTAAACAAAATTTACAAAGAGACGTTACCCTGATCATACAACTTCACTGTTTTACACAATCTACACTGTGTTGTATTTCCTACAACTCGGAGTCACCCACAAGGGATGATACTAAAGGCTAGCTCTTTTTCTGCATGTGACTAGACAATTTCCAATTACAATAAAAACCTAAATTTCAAGGTAAAATTCCATTCTTAAGATTATATCCATGTTTAAATGCCAAAAAAAATCCAGTCATTAAATATATGAGAAGGAATTGTTAAAAAGAAAAAACAAGCTCAAACCAGAAATCCCAAGGATATGGGCATGTGCCGGGCTGGGGATATTAAAAAATACAATGAGCTACAGAGCATTTTTTAAAGCAAAATGCTTCCATGTGATCCTTGAGAAGTACATACCTGCATATGTGTATGCCCATACAGACATACACACTATTAGGGCAACCTGCCCTCATCTGCTCTGGTGCAACTCTTTCTGATAACATAATTGAGGTCATATAATAGAAGGAAATCACACTAGTAAAAATAAATTACTCAGGTTCAGATGATTTTTGAAAGCGTGGGAGAAAGAGAAAGGTGAATTACAGTGAAAAGACAGCAATCAGTTTTTATGTGAAAAATCAGATGATGGGTTTACCTGATGCATGAGTACCTAGCCACTCTGTAACTTTCAAAGGGGGCTGAAAGGCTGCATTAAAGGCTGAAGGAGAAGATATTTGCAGAGACAGTCACTGATACTAAATGCAGAGAGGAGAAATAAGATCAGGAAATGCAAAAACAATATAAGAGACAAGCCTTAGAAAACATTTCTACCAAGCTGATGACAAAATTAGCTTGGTGATATTACAGTTAGGCTTTGGCATAAAATGGGCAATATAAGGTAAAATCAAAATTTTAAAGACATTTTTCTAGTCTACAACAAATTAACAAAATCATAGGTATGGATTTCATCTACAATAATCAGTATTAGATGAATAATGAAACCCCTTGTCCTGGTAACATACAACATCTTGCCACAAATGTTGCTAACAGCGTAGTTTGTCATTAAAAGGGTGACTCAAGAAAAGCTGAATGGAACAACTAGGTTGTCTATAAGGTAACTGTGACTAAACAAATAGCTGGCAGCATTTCATTCTGACGAGACAGGGTCTGCATAAATTAATGAATTACAATTATGTGAGGAACTACATGTAAATGAAGCTGATTGTAATACACCAGGAAGTACATTGTTACTATTCACTATGAATCCACATATATAAAAACTTTGCTTACTGTTGTTTTGCTCCCAGCATGCAGTGTATATTAAACTGTCCAATTTCACATAGTAACCAATTGTAACTATTACAGCCGTATAATTTATCAGATTAAAAAAAAAATAATAAATCCAAGCAACACCTTTCCATATGGCCAATTAGTAAAGTCATAAAATGCAGCAAATATATGATGCTGTATTGAACATCTGTGCTGGTTATCCTATGGGAATTTTTAATAAAGGACCAAACAGCATATTGATGTTAATTCTATGTTACCGGGACTTTAAATAAAAAACTAAAATAAATAGCATCCATTAAACTGATCATACTGTTGTAACTCAAATTGTGTTTATTATGCTAATGGAACATGAAATTAAGAAAAAGACCTTTATGCCAGTGGAATTAATTAATGAGCTTTATGAAGGCATTGGGATGTAATTTATTTCTAGATAAGTAAGTCTAATTTGCAGTTCCATGGGTCTCTGCAATGCTGATTGTAATAGTTATTCCTGCAGATGTGCTGCTCACAGCATGTCTTTCCATTAGAACTGAACACCTCATTATATAAACTGTACCTAATTAAACATAATACAGTGGTGACTTGTTAAACTGGCCTTTTTAAGTCAGCAGCTGCCTAAGCTAATAATACCATATACAAGATTTATATCATCTACCATATAATACTGATATTAAAATATACTGCCCAAGGGATTGACAGCTAATTTACCAGTATGTAACAGGTATACTTCAGATTCTGCAATAGAGATTAAAGACTACTAGTCTATAAAAATCAAATTAATTAAAGTTTATTTGGAGTTATAAATAACTATAAAAGTTTCTTAAGAACTTTTATCTTCTAACAGTTTATTTAAAAAAAAAAACATAATCAGAGAATAACACTTCTCCTATGCTCTTTCTCCATATGCGATGGGCCATTTTTCTTATGTGGTCTGAATTATTACAACATTTGAACACAATTACATGATTGGCATACTGCCTTTGTTTCAGGCAAGATAGAAGGAGAAACTGCAAGACAGATACAGCTATTTCTCTAATTTTGTGTGTTTGATTCTGTGGCTATTCTGTACATGTCCTTTCCACCAAATTGTAGATAGATCTCATATTAAAAATATGACAGTCATACTCCATGAAGTCTATTTTGGTCAGGAAACAAGGAAGTCGGAAAAATACACTGAGAACAGATTGAGTTTCTCATGAGGGAACGTACATTTGAAAGCTACAAAATAATATCTAGGATAAACAATGTCTAATCATGAAAACTTTCCATTCTGTATACTTCCTGTGGTTTAAGAATTGTTTTCTGTTTCTCTCTTCTTCAGAAGCTGAATCCACTGTCACCTTATGTTCTAATGTAGAGTAGTATTGCTTTTGTTCTTCCCATTTTGCCAGCCTCTGGAGGAAGTGGATACATTTTGCTCACAGATGGATCAGTGGAACTACATAGCTACTACACCTTTTCCCCACAGAAGCCCGTGA